>NW_023330488.1:0-95492 GCF_011100685.1 Canis lupus familiaris | reverse complement strand
GGACCCAGTTGTCAAACATTGCTTCCTAAAGCATCTGAGGGTGAAAAATCTCCATGCCGAGGCCTCAGAAAGGAGTCATCATGATCCAACATTGAAGTGGGTTCCAGAATATGCATAGAGGGAAACCACCAACTCATCCCTTCATAGACCAACGTGTGACCCTGGCCCCTTGCGGTGCACATGGCACCCACACAGCATGCATGGGGATCAATGTTCCCTATACAGCTCTTCATGCAGGAGAGCTGGGTGTACCCTAGACCCTCGATGTCTAAGAATCCACTGGTCATAACATGCTGCTGTCTCTTCTCAGGTAATTAAGGCTGGAGGAATTAAAATAACTGTAGAGAGGTTCAGAAATGCTGAAAAACACAACAACAACAACAACGACAAAACCCCACAAAACAAATCAAAAGAAAGACATGCACACTATTCATTGGTGCTAATTTTATTAAGGGAAATAAAACACTACACACGACTCTAAGGTAACATTCAAGAGCAAAAATGAGCTACATGGGTGAAATATTGCCCATCACAATTCCCACAAAGCTACCACCACCAGAGAGTCAAGAAAAACTCATGTCAGGAGAGAATACAGCATCCATTTGCAGAGCACACAGTGGGTACGCCATGCTGAATCCCCAAATGCAGACATGCGTAAACCAAAGAGAGCTTAACATCTTAGATTTTATTTCCATTGGAGTGACAAGTGCTCTTTTACCAAAAGATCAAAGTTTGCTGGCCTCTATCTCGGAGGACATACACTAAGGATAGTAGGCTTAATTAGAGGTGTACAATCGTCAGTTATCTTCCAGCCCAAATTCTCCTGGTAACTCCTAGAGTCAGAGCAAACTTGGCATCACTATATACATTATTACTATGAGCCTTTAAGACAAGTGTTTTCCAATTGGCTTCCAACCCTGAAAAATGCCTAACTGACTTAAACAGAGAGATGAAAAGAATCTATGGGAAGGTTAAACAAATCTCTTAGTTCTGAAGAATAGAAGAGCAAGAATGAATATTAGTGACTTAAGTGTCAGAATAGTTTTCTGTGGGAAGATTCTACTTTCAAGGAACATACTGATTGCTCCACAAGAATCACACAGCTAGTGTGTTCTGATCCTATTTTGATGACATAAATATAAATGAGGAAAAAAGTATCATAACTTTTGTTGTAAAATTATTAATTAAAACAGTTGAAATTAAATTATTCCATTAATGTCAATGCTTCACTGTTCAATTGATTCTTTCAAATATTAAAAATAATAATTACTTGCTTATTATCAATGACAGAGAGTAGATTGCCTTTGCAATGGAGAACAATTTACCCATCGTATGATACTGGCTTCAGGAACAGCTCTTCACATCCTGTGTTCTTGATCCTACTTGGAATCCCAGACTGGAGAATTACCAATTTTGGATTGCCTTTCCTCTATGTGCCATGTATTTCGTAGCTATAGTTGGCAATATCATTATCCCATATAATCTGAACTGACCACACCCTGCTTGAGCCCATGTACCTTTTTCTAGCCATGCTGGCTATCACTGACCTGGCTCTATCCTCTTCCACGCAACCTAAAATGCTGGCTATACTCTGGTTTCGTGCTCATGAGATTGAATACCATGCCTGCCTCATCCAGGTGTTCTTCATCCATGCCTTTTCCTCTGTGAAGTCCAGGTTGTTCATGGCTATGGCCTTGGACAATTATGTGGCTATCTGTTTCCCACTCCACCACTCTACTTTCCTGACCCCAGCTGAGTGGGTAAACTGGGAGTAGCTGTGATGATGAGAGGATTGCTATGGGTGAGCCCCTTCTGCATTATGGTCTCCAGGATGCCCTTCTGCCCCAAACACATCATTGTCCAGTCATACTGTGAGCACATGGCTGTGTTAAAGCTGGTGTGTGCAGCACTAGAGTAAACCGTGCCTATGGGCTCTTTTCCGGCTTTCTCGGTGGTTGGCTTTGATATAATTGTCATCAGTACATCCCATGTGATGATTCTGAGAACTGTTCTGGGGCCCTCTGATGAAGCCCGGTTCAAGGCTTTTGGCACATGTGCTTCCCTTATCTGTATCATCTTGGCTTTTTATATCCCAGCCCTCTTTACATTCCTCACTCACCGCTTTGGACACCATGTGCCTCAAGTGGTACATATCATGTTTACCAATTTCTATCTCCTGTACCTCCCATGCTCAACCCCATCATCTATGGAGTCAGTACCAAGCAGATCAGGGACAGGGATATTCAAGGTTGTTTGTGGAAAAGATCCCTAAGCCAAGGGTCACCGCATCACAACCAACCCCATCACCCCACTGATCTAGGAACCTAAACGCAAAAAGGTTGCCAGGCCATCGCATTCAGCACAAAGTCATTTTTGTGAACAAAGGCCCAGAGATGAGAAATCCCCCAGAGCAAAAGGAACAATTTTCAGAATGTCCAGAACAAGAGCTCTCTGAGGCATGTGACTGATCATAAACGCTGAGTGGACAAACGTTCATCATCACAAAAACCCAATAAGAAACATGTCCATCTATCAAATTACTGAAGATTTCAACAGAATGCCATCTTCTTTTTTTTTTTTTTTGCTGTCTTTTTTTAAAAATTTTTTATTGGTGTTCAATTTACTAACATACAGAATAACCCCCAGTGCCCGTCACCCATTCACTCCCACCCCCCGCCCTCCTCTCCTTCCACCACCCCTAGTTTTTCCCAGAGTTAGCAGTCTTTACGTTCTGTCTCCCTTTCTGATATTTCCCACACATTTCTTCTCCCTTCCCTTATATTCCCTTTCACTATTATTTATATTCCCCAAATGATGAGAACATATAATGTTTGTCCTCGGTGTCCAACGAAAGATGAATGGATAAAGAAGATGTGGTTTATGTATACATGGAATGTTACTCAGCTATTAGAAATGACAAATACCACCATTTGCTTCAACGTGGATGGAACTGGAGGGTATTATGCTGAGTGAAGTAAGTCAGTCGGAGAAGGACAGAATGCCATCTTCTACAGACTATTAAGGGGAAAATGATCTTTATGCCGCCAGAGAATTATAAGTTGCTACACCTAATTAAACAGGAGATTAGAACTTGTCACTAAGACACCTAAAAAGTGTACATATTTTCACATCTTGTAAACTCATTATAAAATAGAATTGAGGGAAAAAGTACAAAGTACAAAAGAAAAGTACAATCTCATGTATAGATTGTTCATTTATAAAAACATGGAAACGTCCACATATTGATATGTAAGACCCAGATGAAGAATGGACAATTGAGTATCATGTGTCATTTAACTAATGTATTTGCAAAAGTATTTATAGATGTGAAAGATGATCAAGATATAATGGTAAAGAAAAAAGACACATAACATTTGCCCATAATGCTGATAACAATTTGTATAGAAAAAGATTCTGGGAATACATCTGAATCGTATAATAGCAACTCAGAGTAATGAGATTTGTGGTATTTCAATTTCCCTTTTGCACTTTCATGGATTTTTAAAAATTATCCTTGATTTAGGAAGTTTAATTTTAGTATGAGGAAAAAGTAACTGACACAACAACAAAGTGTACAGAACAGGTTAACTCAGTGCCAAGGCCCAGGGGAATGGAGGGGGTAATCTGAGAAGATGAAGGACTCCTGAATACAGCAAATTTCAGAAAAGCTTGAAAATCTTGATTAAGAGTCCTGACAGAATCACAACTCCTTGAGACTGCTGACAGTGAGATTAGGGATGCTGTGTTGATCTCTCTTTCCACAAATGGCCTATTGCCTGTTGCCAATAAACTTCACAATGAAGAAGTTTTGGAAAGGAAATAAAAAGGAGATTGTCTTCTGAGGATATATTGTATGGTTACGGGTAGTGAGAAAGTCACTAGAAATTTGAGTATTTGTTAATATTTAATTTCCTTTTAAATTAAAAATTTAAGGGATCCCTGGGTGGTGCAGCAGTTTAGCGCCTGCCTTTGGCCCACGGCACGATCCTGGGGACCCAGGAACGAATCATACGTGGGGCTCCAGGTGCATGGAGCCTGCTTCTCCCTCTGCCTGTGTCTCTGCCTCTCTCTCTCTCTCTCTCTCTCTCTCTGTGTGTGTGAAAATCATAAATAAATAAATAAATAAATAAAATTTAAATTAAAATTTTAAGCTGTTTTAGAAAACTGTACTTTTTTCTTTTTTTCAACTCTATTCAGGTGTCCTTACACAAAAAGTTGCACATGCTTAATGTATTCATTTGATGAATTTGAACATATGCATACACACATGATAGCATCATCACAAGCAAGGTGAAAACCTTCCATCACAATTGTTGCATTTGTCCTTTTATCCTCTTTCACTTCATCCATTCTCCTGTCAAAGCCAATAGTGAAGAAGGTTCTAGACCTCAGGCTCTCATGTTAGTAAAACCAACATCAGATGAGGTGCTTGAAGAGGAATAGGACCATGTTTGCTTCTCCCAGGAGAAACACTATTAAAGCCAAAAAGTGTCCCCAGAAATGAATGGGTATTCTGAAGGAGCATTTTCATGATTCCCAAATATTAGAGATCTAAAGGGACCATGACCCTGTTATCAGCAAACCAGTAATGACTGTGACATCAGCAAATCTGTTACCGATTGTGAGGCTCTCTTTTTCTTTTTCAAATCATTTTGGTTGCTGCATAACTGTGACAATAAAATTAAATAGTTTAACACCCACCTTGAAGAGTTCTGATACATACAGCATGCCTCTGTAGCTACCAGCCCGATTAATACATAGAACATTGCCATCACTTCATGAACGTTTTCTTGCCTCTCTGGAGTCAAACACCCCCTCTGCACCCCAACCAGGCAAACCCTGATCTGATGTCTTTCACTATAGATTAATTTTTCTCTCACTAGCACTTTGATAGATGACAGAATAAGTAGTACATTCTTTGAGTCTGGTGTCTTCCACTCAGTATACAGTTTTTCAGATTCAGCTGTGCTGTTGCATGTATGAGAAGTAGGTCCTTTCCTGTTATTGCTGCGTAGTCTAGTCAATGTTTTCAACACACTCACTGAGGTATTGTTACCATACCAATTGTTACCTTTTTCCTTGGCTACAGCCCTTCTGGCCTTCTTCCAAACATATCCACTTCTTACCTGCCTACAACTTTGTTCTAAATCATCCTTCTTCTTCCTCAGCTGTTATTTTCTAAAGCATATGATATTCCTCTTGACATCCTTTAGGTCTCATCTAGTACCCTCCTTTACAGCGAGATGCTTCTTAATTTCCTCATCTCATCTAGTTCTTGCTCCTGTAATTTTTGTCAACGCAAATATTTCATTTCTTCCCTCTCTTAACACAATACGTAATTATTCAAGTTACTTATTCACCATCTGTTCCTCTGACTTGAATATAACTTCCATAAAAGCATAGCACAGGTGTTCACTATCCAATACTTAACCCTAGCTCACTAGAAAAAAACAAACAAACACAAAACAAAAACAAAACAAAACCTACTTCCATGAAAGAATGACTAAATGGTTACAGTTGCCTGGTACCATTGTCACAACAATTCCATTGCTGACCACAAGATGGCATGTGCAGGTATTGTGGGATGCCAAGTGGGATACCAGACTTTTTCATTATTTCATGGAAACCTGAAAGGATATTGTTGTCAAAGAAGGTAAATTTGATATATAAAAAACAATTTCTCCCTCACTCACTTCTTTTTATTAACAAATATCAAATATTTGGAACATTTTAAGTTTCTATCCAAGAAATATCTATTGAAAAATTTTGTTGCACCAAACATTCTCTAAAAGTATGGGAGAGCATAGTGACCAAGAGAGACTGACAGAGAACGTAGTTAGTATCAAATGACCAAAAGAAGGTCACTGGACAGCTACAATTCCAGCTCTATATGAAAACTAATTACTTAAGCCATGCAGCTCTGTCATGATTAGAAGTATCCTCAAGTATACTGAATCAGTGAAAACAGTTGATTGCCTTCATTAAAACCTGAAGAACCAGAGGGCATTAGGTCCAGGACATAAATTCTGTAACTGACTCCATCATGTCTGTATTCATCTCCAAAACCTTTTAAGGGAGTGCTTTGAGTTGGGACTGGACTTCCCATTTGTGAGTTGGTCAGAGTCATCACAGTGTGTCTCTTCTTTCAGAGAGCACACACCTCTAGGTGACCTACTGACTAGGAGAGGCCAGGAAATATTTAACGAAATCAGGTGAGCTTCTCCTGGATTTTAAATAGTACTCAGAGTCCAACTATGCCTGCCTGGAGTCAGTTCCAGAGTAACTTCAAAAGGAGAATCATGCATTTTCAGTATGACTACTCTGCACAGAGCCAAACACCTTGTTATTAGTATGGCATTTTACACCAAAATTCAGCAAGCATTACTTCATCACTTAGTATGTGCCAGCACTGTGTTTGGTGCTATAGTTATGTACATAACAAGTTCATCATCCTAAAAACCCCTTCTCCAAGCTCTCACAGCACCTGCTACAATCTGCTATTATCATAAATTTATCCCTGATGATCAATTGTGTTTATTGATTCTCAGTCTGCTACTCCTGAAGTTACTGACTAATGCAACTCTTTTTTTTTTCTTTTTGAGGCTAAAACTCCCATGCCCAGAGAAAGAAGAATGGCCCAAGTAGGTATTTTGTCTTACTTTGCAGAGCCTTCACCTCATCTCCATTCCAGATAAACCTGGAGTCTCAGTTTTTGGGTTCCCAAAGGACCACCACAGAAAAGATACAGGATTCTCGGTAAATACTGGCCAGGATATTTCTTATAGGGTTTTGCATCTCTGCAGGTACATATGTACAAGTAGGTATAATTATCCGGTTACATTTTGTATATGAAAAAACAGAAACCAAAGAATCTAAGTAACATCTTGGGGTATATTTAGGAGCCAAAATATATAACAGAGCCAAGAAATGGGGATGGGAGGGAATAAACAAGCTAAAATTAAAAAAAAAAACAGATTCCTAGGTAGGAATTGACCCTTTTTAAGAAATCACCTATAGGTCTTAGGCTGACAAATAAAGGGTTGTGGATTAAAAGCTCTAAAGAGGAATTTACATGATAATCCATATTATTGACAGCTTTGGAGTTGTACAAAACTACACCTTAAGAGAAAGATTTAAAAAGAAATTTGCCCATTTCCATTTCTTGAATGTGGCAGCTTCATTTTAAACCTCACATATTTAAAAAAAGACTCAGCCTGGAGGGGAGGGGATAGAGATAGGAAAGCTGTGGAGTAGTTCCCCATTTCAACTGGCTTCCTGAATGGAGTATAAAAGGCTCCATGGGTGTCCTAAACCAGATCTGTAGCAGTGGTTCTCTTACCACAAGAAACAGCAGTGATACAAGCACAGTGACTGGGGCAGGAATGGGTAGGCAAGACATCAAGAAGGAAAGATCATTGGGATGTCTGGGTGGCTTAGCAGTTGAGCATCTGCCTTTGGCTCAGGGCCTGATCCTGTGGTCAGGTATTGAGTTCTGCATCTGGCTCCCTGCAAGGAGCCTGCTTATCCCTCTGCCTTTGTCTCTGCCTCTCTGTCTCTGTCTCTCTCTCTCTGTGTCTCTCTTGAATAAATAAATAAAATCTTTAAAAAAAAAAGGAAGTTAAAACCTTTGAGGGAAGAGAAAGCATGAGTCTGAAAAAGGAATGGAGAAGTCTAGCATGAGACAATGTAGATTCTGACTCAGTTGGGGTAGTGGCCTTATGGTTGAAGTCAATTTCTCTTGTATCCACATGGGAGAAACAGTCATTTATTCATGGCCTTATTTATTCAGTAATTTTTCAATAGTTACTTTTCTCTGTCTTCTATCTTACTACTCCTCCACAGCTAGGTTTTTTTTTTCAACTTTTAACTGATTGAGATTTCTTGAGGGCAGACACCAAATATTCTTACTGATGCAGGCCCAACACTCAGTTTCCTCCAAAGAGACAATACTTAAATATTAGTTAAATGGACAAAAGAGGGAATGATGAATATGCATTCTGAAAAGCCTCATGTTGGATTCTAAAACACTGTTTCATATAAACTGTTTTATGGGTTCTCTGGGAGTTCTCACTTTCATAAGGCACACTGGCTCCTGGCAATAACAATGCTTCAAGTAGAAGCTACTGAAGAAACTAGCCCTGAGGCAACATCCCTTTCCCTGAGTTTCCCAGAAATTAGGCCCTAGATTTCCCTTGAAATAACATGGGAGTGAGAGAAGCACTACCTAGAGTCAGTAGACCTGGGATCTTGACCCAGCTCTTGCCTCTTTCTTCAGGGTGACTGGGCAAGCCTCCACCCTTCCCCAGGTTAGAATAGGCAGTTAAACTTTAATAGGATACCTAGAGGCAAAGAAGAAATCATAATCTGCTATTGGAAAAGTCAGAAGGCTGTCTTAGTAGCAGTCCACAGGAAGCCAGATCAATCAGACCCAAGAAAGAGAAGGCCAGAGACCCTGACCAAAGCTGGGAGAAAAGGCATTAAGCCCTGCTCCCAAGAAATCCCCTCCCCAAGAAATAAATATTCCACCCCCTAGTTAACAACTATCAATGAAAGACAGAAACCCAAACCCTGAGTTGCATAGCTGTCCCTTGAGAATGCCTATTCTCACAGCTGCAGAGTGTGCTTTCTTTCATAAACTGTTCACTTGAACCTCTCAACCACTGTGTCTGGTCAATCCTTAAATTATTTTCTTTCAATAAGACTAAGACCTCCCCCACTCACACAAGGTCCTGAGGACAAACCAGGCAGAGGCCTCAGGCCTCAAGGTCTCCCTAGTCAACCAGGCAACAGAAGGAGAAGGATGGGCAAGACTGATAGTTAGGTCTCTCTCTTTCTCTCTCTCTCTCTCTTTCTCCCTCTAAAGGGATATTCCATGGCCAAGTTCCAGCGTGTATGGGGTACACCACATCAACAAGTAATTTTCAGGACACCAGCTGGGTTTCCTACAATTCAGTTCAGGAGATGGCATAAGATTCCACAACTTAATGATTCAGATCTACAAGAGTGCACTCTCCACCGCACTTCAGATACCAATCACAAGAACAAATTGTTGTTACCTGTGTTCCTTACTACTGGCTATAAATCAGAGGTTCCCATGTCCTGCTCCTAGTGCTCCATGAATTTGCTAGAACAACTCATAAAATTCAGATAAACATTTTACTTACTAGCTACCAGGTTATTATAAGGATATAACTCAGAAACAGTCAGAAGGAAGAAATGCCTAGGGCAAGGGATTGGGAAAGGGCATGGAGCTTTTTTGCTCTCTCCATTGTGCTAGGCCCCCCAGTCTCCATATGATCACTAACCCAGAATCTCTGGGAACCTTGTCCTCCTGGGATTTTTATGGAGGCTCTATTATATACCCATGCATTAATTAATCAAATCATTGGCCACCTGGAAGTTGATTCAACCTCCAACCTCTCTCTCCCTTTCCTGGGTGTCTGGGTTGAACTAAAACTTCCAACTCTCTTGTCACAAGGTTGGTTCCTCTGACAACCAGCCACCATCCTTGGGTGGGATACAAAAGTTACTTCATTAACATAACAAAGGACACCTTAATGGTTCTTATCACTTAGGATATTCCAAGAGTTTTAGGAGCTCTGTGCCAGAAAGAGGACAAAGACCAAATATATATATATTTCTGATTCTAAATCACATCACACCCTCCCTCCCTCTCCCCATTCCCTTGATTTTTCAAATTTACCTCATTTAAACCTATGTGAAAGATCAATGTTCAGATACCTCCATAGGCATTATGAAGGAGTAATTTCTTTCTTTAGATGCAATTGACTTTTGGGAGTAGAAAAGGATGAAGATCAACACAGCATTTACTGTGACTCATTCCCATTTAGAGATTTAATGCTTGAAATGTATATTCCTCATTCTATAAATCTGGGCCTGTGATGGATAAACACTGCCATCAGGAATAACTGGATATAACCCATTTTTTTAAGCGTACTTTAGGAGAAAAAAGTATATTTATAACATATGATAAGTGGGTTCTTGTTAAGACAATGTTCTGATCACTCAGCTCTCATAGTTCCCAGCCTTCTCAAAAACAGCACAGATTTATGACTTGATTAGACCCTTCAGAAGGTAGGTTCTTTCCCCAGGAGCAGTGATCCTCAGCTGCTACCACCAGGGACTGCCTCCCACCCACTTCCTGTGTCTTTCCAAGGCATGAGGAGTCACAATTCTGGATCTGGGTCCTGCTCTATATCAGCTATGCTGTGGCTGTTGTGAAAAATAGCTCACTTCTCCAATGTGGCCAGCTCTGACTACTTCTATGAGCCATGTATTTCTTCCTGGCCCTGCTAGCTTGCATGGTAAAGGGCCTCTTACATCTACCTCACCTAAGAAGTTGTCCATTTTACTGGTTGCAAGCCCATAAAATAAACCAAGATAACTGCCTCTACAATGCTGGTTGGCTTCGTCCATACTTTGTCATCTGTCACTCAGGGGTGGCCATGTGCTTTTGGGTACTAGATGTACCAATCTCCTTTCTACTCCACCATGTTCATTTTCTTCCAATAACTGGAAGCACAGCTGGGGGAAAACTGTGATAGCACAAAGCGTGCAGTATGTGAGCCCCCTTTTCTTCATGATCTCCTGGTTGCCCTTCTGCCTCAAACAGATCACCCCAAAGACATACTGTGAGCATATGGCTGTGCTAAAAGTGGCAAATGCTGACACCAGACCATATCTATGGTCTCTGGTGGTCTTCTTTGTGGTTGGATTTGATGTATTTGTCATTACAACACCATATATTATGACACTGCAAGCCATGTAGCTGCTCTGTGGAGAAGCCCTGCTCAGGATAGTTGGCATACATGCCTCTCACATTTCTGTCCTTCTGTCCCTGCATATCTATCTCAGTGCTCTGCTTTTTTGTGTTTTCACCAGAATGGCTCCAACATCATTGCTCATGCCCCTGGTGCCTTCCATTTCAAAACTATTCCATGTTGAGCGGAATATGTTGCGATCTTGGAGTACCTCAGAATATGGCTTTATTTGCAGATAGGGTTTCTACAAAGGTACCCCAGTTCAAATGAGGTCATTTTAGTGTGCTCCAGCCCAATGTGACTAATAAAATTATTATAAAAAAATAAATTTGAACATGGAGACATACACACGTGGAGAACATGTGAATACAAAGGCAGAGATTGAAGTGATGGTTCTGTAGGGGAGAAGAAAGAACATTTCCTAACTTATTTTGTGAGGCCAAAAACCTTGAAAAGATATTATAAAACAAGAACAAATGAAATTAAATCTCTGCTGAACACAGAGACAAAAATACCAAATAAAATATTATTAAAAATAACCTAGCAAGAATACAGAACAATCATTTAATATATTTAACCCATTAACAGAATAGAGAGAAAACAGCTATGTGATTCCATAATAAATTTGTAAAAAATGATAAATTCCAATAGTAATTCATGATAACTTAGTAAACTGGACAGAAATTTCCTCATCAAAAATCACGATTATTGTGAACATACTGAAAATATTCTCTCTGAGTTTGGGCACAGGATGATGATGATGATATGATGATAACTACCATCACTATTTTACTTGATTTAGTAAAGAGATGTTAACAACTACAATAAGGCAAGAAAAGTAAAAGACTGTTTAGCACTGCGAAGGAAACAAAACAAATTATCTGCAGAGGACATGATTTTGTATTCACATAATCAGAAACAACAAACAAGCACAGTATTATATAAAATAAGTGACATAAGTGATTATTAGTGATTAGTATTATAAAGCAAGATAACTGGATATAAGAACATTATTAAAATACTAATTGTGTTTCTATATATCAACAATTATTAATTAAAAAGTAAAGTGCTCACATGATATATAATAAGATACCACCAGAAATCACATTAGTTGGATTACATCAAAAACTTTGTGAAAGGTATCTATAGGAAAATGATTAAATATCAGCTGGAGATATTAAGAAATTAAAGATAATATCCAAATACAGGCATTTATCATGTTCATGAATTACAAGGTTCTATGGTTTAGTCTTCCAAAAAGAGCCAAGAGATCTTATTCGATCCTAGTAAACTCCTAGGAGGTGTTCCTGTGGAAATTATGCTAATATTTACATGGAAAGGTGAAGGATCTAGAATGTCAAGGCACTGTTGCAAAATAAAACTGAAGGACTGATACTACTGGACATCGAAGCATGTTATAGACAGTGATGTATCAGCACAGGGAGGGGAAAATGGACAATAGGACACAACAGAAAACCTCAAAGCAAACATAGTCATCTGACATGTACTAAAAGTGATTTCGTGGTGATGGCATAAGAATGCTTACTCCACTAACTGCTGCTTGATCTCTGGAGAGCCATATGGAAATGAAAACATGAATGAGTAATGAGGAGGTAAAAGAATATCACTGGGTAGAAAATAGGCAAAATATTTGGGAAGGCCAGGCTTTGGTCAGCAACCAACAGAACAAGGAGCTTTCTGTTGTGGGAATAAGTTACAAATAGCACCTATCTCTTTGCTTTCTCACCATTCTAATTGTGAAATTTGTATTGTTTGCAAGTATATCCTATAGAAAATTAAACTTGTCTTCACAAAAACACAAACTTGGAAGGGCATTTCCTAAAAGGAGATATCCAAACAATGCAAAGAAAATGCAAATTAAAACCTTAGTGAGGATTCATGGAAACTAATCAGAATGAAGATACAACCATTCAAAATCTTTGGGATGCAGCAAAAGCAGTCCTGAGGGGGAAATACATCGCAATACAAGCATCCATTCAAAAACTGGAAGAACTCAAATACAAAAGCTAACCTTACACATAAAGGAGCTAGAAAAAAACAGCAGATAGATCCTACACCCAATAGAGGAAGAGAGTTAATTAAAATTCGAGCTGAACTCAACGAAACCGAGACCAGAAGAACTGTGGAACAGATCAACAGAACCAGGTGTTGCTTCTTTGAAAGAATTAATAAGATAGATAAACCATTATCTAACCTTATTAAAAAGAAGAGAGAGAAGACTCAAATTAATAAAATCATGAATGAGAAAGGAGAGATCACCACCAACACCAAGGAAATACAAACGATTTTAAAAACATATTATGAACAGCTATATGCCAATAAATCAGGCAATCTATAAGAAATGGACGCATTCCTGGAAAGCCACACACTACCAAAACTGGAACAGGAAGAAATAGAAAACCTTAACAGGCCAATAACCAGGGAGGAAATTGAAGCAGTCATCAAAAACCTCCCAAGACACAAAAGTCCAGGGCCAGATGGCTTCCCAGAGGAATTCTATCAAACGTTTAAAGAAGAAATCATACCTATTCTACTAAAGCTGTTTGGAAAGATAGAAAGAGATGGAGTACTTCCAAACTCGTTCTATGAGGCCAGCATCACCTTAATTCCAAAACCAGACAAAGACCCCACCAAAAAGGAGAATTACAGACCAATATCCCTGATGAACACGGATGCAAACATTCCCACCAGGATACTAGCCAATAGGATCCAACAGTACATTAAGAAGTTTATTCACCATGACCAAGTAGGATTTATCCCCAGGACACAAGGCTGGTTCAACACCCGTAAAACAATCAATGTGATTCATCATATCAGCAAGAGAAAAACCAAGAACCATATGATCCTCTCATTAGATGCAGAGAAAGCATTTGACAAAATACAGCATGCATTCCTCTTCAAAACTCTTCAGAGTGTAGGGATAGAGGGAACTTTCCTCGACATCTTAAAAGCCATCTACGAAAAGCCCACAGCAAATATCATTCTCAATGGGGAAGCACTGGAAGCCTTTCCCCTAAGATCAGGAACAAGACAGGGATGTCCACTCTCACCACTGCTATTCAACAGAGTACTGGAAGTCCTAGCCTCAGCAATCAGACAACAAAAAGACATTAAAGGCATTCAAATTGGCAAAGAAGAAGTCAAACTCTCCCTCTTTGCTGATGACATGATACTCTACGTAGATATCCCAAAAGCCTCCACCCCAAGATTGCTAGAACTCATACAGCAATTTGGTAGCGTGGCAGGATACAAAATCAATGCCCAGAAATCAATGGAATTTCTATACACTAACAATGAGACTGAAGAAAGAGATATTCAGGAGTCAATCCCATTTACAATTGCACCCAAAAGCATAAGATACCTAGGGTAAACCTAACCAAAGAGGTAAAGGATCTATACCCTCAAAACTATAGAACACTTCTGAAAGAAATTGAGGAAGACACAAAGAGATGGAAAAATATCCATGCTCATGGATTGGCAGAATTAATATTGTGAAAATGTCCATGTTACCCAGGGCAATGTACACGTTTAATGCAATCTCTATCAAAATACCATGGACTTTCTTCAGAGAGTTAAAACAAATTTTTTAAGATTTGTGTGGAATCAGAAAAGACCCTGAATAGCCAGGGGAATTTTAAAAAAGAAAACCATATCTTGAGGCATCACAATGCCAGATTTCAGGTTGTACTACAAAGCTGTGGTCATCAAGACAGTGCGATACTGGCACAAAAACAGACACATAGATCAATGGAACAGAATAGAGAACCCAGAAGTGGACCCTCAACTTTATGTTCAACTAATATTCGATAAAGGAGGATAGACTATCCCTTGGAGGAAAGACAGTCTCTTCAATAAATAGTGCTGGGAAAATTGGACATCCACGTGCAGAAGAATGAAACTAGACCACTCTCTTTCACCATACACAAAGATAAACTCAAAATGGATGAAAGATCTAAATGTGAGACAAGATTCCATCAAAATCCTAGAGGAGAACACAGGCAACACCCTTTTTGAACTCAGCCACAGAAACTTCTTGCAAGATACATCCACAAAGGTAAAAGAAACAAAAGCAAAAATGAACTATTGGGACTTCATCAAGATAAGAAGCTTTTGCACAGCAAAGGATACAGTCAACAAAACTCAAAGACACCCTACAGAATGGAAGAAGATATTTGCAAATGATGTATCACATAAAGGGCTAGTTTCCAAGATCTATAAAGAACTTCTTAAACTCAACACCAAATAAACAAACAATCCAATCATGAAATGGGCAAAAGACATGAAGAGAAATCTCACAGAGGAAGACATAGACATGGCCAACATGCACATGAGAAAATGCTCTGCATCACTTGCCATCAGGGAAATACAAATCAAAACCACAATGAGATACCACCTCACACTAGGGAGAATGGGGAAAATTAACAAGACAGGAAACAACAAATGTTGGAGAGGATGTGGAGAAAAGGGAACCCTCTTACACTGTTGGTGGGAATGTGAACTGGCGCAGCCACTCTGGAAAACTGTGTGGAGGTTCCTCAAAGAGTTAAAAATAGACCTGCCCTATGACCCAGCAATTGCACTGTTGGGGATTTACCCCAAAGATTCAGATGCAATGAAACGCTGGGACACCTGCACCCCGATGTTTCTAGCAGCAATGTCCACAATAGCCAGACTGTGGAAGGAGCCTCGGTGTCCATCGAAAGATGAATGGATAAAGATGTGGTTTATGTATACAATGGAATATTACTCAGCCATTAGAAACGACAAATACCCACCATTTGCTTTGACGTGGATGGAACTGGAGGGTATTATGCTGAGTGAAGTAAGTCAATCGGAGAAGGACAAACAGTGTGTTTTCATTCATTTGGGGAATATAAATAATAGTGAAAGGGAATATAAGGGAAGGGAGAAGAAATGTCTGGGAAATATGAGAAACGGAGACAGAACATAAAGACTCATAATTCTCGGAAACCAGCTAGGGGTGGTGGAAGGGGAGGAGGGCGGGGGGTGGGGGTGAATGGATGACGGGCACTCAGGGGGGCACTTGACAGGATGAGCAATGGGTGTTATTCTGTATATTGGTAAATTGAACACCAATAAAAAATTAATCTATTAAAAAAAAAAGATTCACACCATGTCTCATCACACGCGGTCTCCAGGAGTTTGCACTGTGCTATACTTTCTCTGTACTGGTGCTCCCCGGAGACCCCCATTGGCCTGAGGTCCTTCCCCACCTTCCCCAAGGCTTGAGCATGGTCCTGGTGGTGAGTTGGGAGACTTTTTCCCAAAGCGACATGTGGCTCACTGTACTATGTCTATTGCTCTGCAGTTAGGTTTTGAAGGAGCACATCCCTGCCCCCCCACCCGGGGTCGGGCACAGGGGCCTCATGTGCTGCACATGTCAGAAGGCCAGTCGGTTCCCACAGTCACTGAGCCCTTCACTGATGCAGGATTTCGATGTGATTCCCTTCTGTTGCCAAATCACAGAGCGGCACTCAACATCCTGCAGCCCCCACACCCTGAGCCCTCCCACCCAAGGAAAGGTCTCCCTGTTGGCACCTCAAGAGTTGGATGTGTGGTCAAATTCAAGGGGTAAAGCCATTAACGCAGGGAAGTGCTGTTAAAACTCAGCTGGCATTGGGACCTGGGATACCAACCTCTCCCACTAGATCCTTGTATTGATCCAATTTTTTTTGAAAATTTATCCTCTCAGATTATTTCTTTATTGGATGATTTGCTTGTTTAAGAGACAGGCAGGGAACAGGGAGTAGGAGAGGGAGACATGGGCTCCTCAAGCACACTCTGCCCGAAGCTCAGAGCCTGCCAGGGGTAGGATCTCAGCATGCTGAGGCTATGGCCTGAGCCACAACCAAGACTCAGATGCTAAGTGTCTGAGCTGTAGGCGTCGAGCCCCGGGTTCCTGCTGTGGGGACTCCTACCCCCCCGCAACCACTGAGAGCTCGGGCTTTGGTCTGTGCTCCAATCCCAGGGCTCCTGGTGGCTACAGTGCTGGTTGCGCATCCCATCTGTCCCACCTCAGGGTGAAAGGGCCTTGGCCGGGAAGTGGAATCCAATCTGCCTGACGAAGCCCACCCAGATGGAGGTGCTGCAGCACGAAGTCCAACAACTGCTGCCCCCTTGCTGCGCAGGGACATCATCTCTATTTTCAGTTTCTTAGATGACTATAATGAATATGCCAGCACCGAAGAGGTGCTGGACCTCCTGTTTACCAAGGGAGCACCCTGACCCTCTGCAGCCCAGTGGGATGGGCCACCTCCTGGTTGGGATTCTGGGGAATGTTTCTGAGTTTCCCCCCCTCGGCCCTCGGCTGCTCCTCTGACTGGAATAGAGTCACATAGGGCCTGTGGCAGGTCAGCTAGAGGGGCTGTGCTTGTGCTCACCAGCCATGGTTCTCTCCCCATGATGAAGCCTGGGCTTCCTCCCCCACCCTCACCAGGGTCTTGAGCTGGCCTGTTTCCCTATTGAAAGGGAGGTTTGAGAGTCCATCGCGGGTCTGTGTCTTGGAGCAACCAGACTGGGGACACCAGGGTGCCCCAGGCCCACTCGGATATCAACCATGGGCCTGGCCGGAGCCCTAATTCCTCAAGCATTCAGGAATCCCCAGCAGATGTGGGCGCTTCTCCAGGAGATGCCCGTGGCCCCACACACAGAGCTGACGGCCCCCCAGGGCTCCGGACTTGTCTGGGGTCAGAGGGTTATAGCCCCCATGATGAGAGGTCACGTCCACAGGACGATTCATGTGATGCCCCCCGCCCTCCTCTAGATATGGATGCATCGTAGCTGCCCATGACGACAGCGATGCAGTCCTGCAGCGGTGGAAAATGTGAGTGGGCTCTTGCTCATGCAGGAGGGCCTCCCCTCTCCAGGAGGGCAGTGAGGGGGCTGTGGGTCAGAGGGGCTGCTGGACCCTTACCCCACACATCTCCAATTCCTGTGACAGAGTAAAGGTCTAGGGGCCCTTCAGGAAAAGAGCAAAGGAGAACTGTGGATGGGGTGTGGGCTTTGTGGGAGAGCACTGGGACCCTTAAGGGAGACCTTCTCCATGCCCTCCCCCTCCAAACCCCCTGTCTACCCCACACCTGGGCCCCGGAGCAGAGGGTGTGGGGAGCATTGCACTCACCAATATGGTGGCACCTGGACCCAGGGGCACAGCAGGTGCTCAGGAGTGCCAGTGAGGGCTCATGGATGAGGCAGCCCCCACCCCATGGGAGATGGGAGATTAGAGTCAGTGGAAGGACACCCCCTGGGAGCCCCTCATGAGGGAGGCAGCGCAGAGCCACAGGAGGGAAGGTTGAGGTACTGGGCGGATCCTGGCAAGGCCTGGCAAGACACAGAGCCCAAGCCCTCCTCACTTGGACATTCCCAGAGCGACAGTGTGTGCAGTGAGGGCAATGACAGGCCAGATGCCCCTCATCCCGGAACACCTGCCGGTGGATTCTAGGGGCAAGTGGGCATAGAGCCAGGCTGAGGAGGGAGTCCCACTTCCCCAGGAAAGACAATGATGGTCACAACACTGGTCGTGGGCTCCCACGCACAGAGGCTTCATGCCAGCCCCTCCTCAGTGAGCAGGCCTGTGTCCGGCAGGACCGCCAGGTGGCAGGTGGACCAGGAGCAAGACTGGCCTCCAACAGCCCCAAGCGGGAGGCAGGGGGCCCTGGTTCTTGCAGTGCTTCCCCAGGACACCTGTGTGTGAGGGAGCCCTGTCTTCTGACGCATGTGCCCCCCTGTCTCTCCCCAGGGCCATCTCCTGCATCCTGGATATTTGGCTGGACTACTATGGGGAGGATTTTTGTCAGCTCCCAGAATTCCCCTCCCTCACAAGCTCCTGGAATTCATGAGGCATGAATGCCAGGCTCACACCTGGAACACCGTGCCCAGCGTTTCCTCAAACAATTCAGACACCCCCATGCAGCGGAGCCAGAGGCTGGGGGTGAGGAGGACTGGGGGTGGCCTAGTTGGGGACAGGGTGGGCCCCCACAGATCAAGCCTCCATGCAGCTGGGCCGGTAGCAGTGGGTAGGTTCATACAAGCATCCCCACGGGCTGAAGTCTGGGAAGACCTCCCAGGGCTCTTGCACTCACTCACGTTGAGCAATGCTAAGAGCGTCCTTGATTTGGGAGGGACATGGAAAGTCCATCCTGGTGATGATACTTTGTCTTCTTGGAGCTACAGCTTCGGCCCGAGAACAACACCTGAGGGCCTCACCTGAGGGCCTGAGGTGATCGAGCCGAGCTGGTCCTGGCTACTGGAGCTGAGGGCTTGGCCTGAGCTGAGGTGCCAGCTGCTGAGTCGAAGCCCCTGCAGATAGTGGTCACTGCTCTAGTTCACTGTTATGCTCTGGAGGAGCCACCTGCACCCTTGGGAGCCCTGGAGGATGAACAGGTGCCACCACCTGCTATTGAGGTCGTCGATGTGCCAGAGCAGCCACCTAACTCAATGGAGCAACTGGCTTCAGACACCGAAAAACACCCTGAACCACGCCAAGAGCCCACCCCAGCTCTGACTGTGGGGCTTGCTGAAGCTTCAGGGCCTGAGGTGATCGAGCTGGTCCTGGCTGCTGGAGCTGAGGGCTTGGCCCGAGCTGAGATGCTGGCTCCTGAGTCTAAGTCAGTGCATTTGGTGGTCGCACCTATGGTTCCCTGCCCCAATGAGGAGGAGCCACCTGCACCCTCGGCCTCCCCGGAGGAAGAGTAGGCACTGGCTCCTGCAATCAGGGCTCCCAAAGTGCCAGAGCCACCACCTGCCTCTGGAGCAACAGGCTTCGATACCTGAGCAATACCCTGAACCACCCGGGAGCCCTCCCCAGCTCCTACCGTGGGGCTCGGGATGGCTGCAGCCCAACGGAGGCTTCCCTCCCCGTCATTGCACTGCTTCTATATTTTGTTTTTCTTTAACCTCTATAATGGCTTATGAATTTATTTGTAATATAGGATTAGTTAACTTGGCACAAAATTTACTCTGATGCTTTTAAATTATACATCGTGGTACTTTACGTCCATTCACAGAGTCACAGGCCCTTGAGCCCAAGGCACTGGGGGACACAGCCCAAGATCTGGTGCTCCCCCCAGGACAGGCAGAGGCCGGGAGGACACAGGACAGCCAGGACGCTCCTGCTGCCAGGTGGCCCCGAGATGTTAAGTTCAGTGGCCCTGGCCCCCAGAGCATCCAGGTCCCTGTGGACTGGGAGCTGTGGTAGTTACTGTGGGAGCTGACTCCAGGGCTGGACAGCTGGCTGCCGCCACTGTTGTTGTCCCTCCTGGTGTCACCCTGCACCTGGGACTGAGCAGGGACCTCACTGGATAAACAACTCCCACTGAGCTGTACAACTGGCAGAGGGCTGGGCAGCTCCCCCAGGTGCACACACCTGAGAATCAGCACAGCAGGGCCCTCCCCCAGAAGACCAGCAGGAAGGTCAGGGGAAAAGCAAGTTATTGATGAAGCGGGACTGCAAAATTCCAGGGGAAGTCAAGGGATTTAGAGTATATAGGATCAGAGGATACTCCCCTTTGTTTTTTCTTTTCTGTTTGTTTCTGTTGTTTCCCCACCCCCGTTTTTACTCTTTTTTTTTCAACTTTTTTTTTTCTCTTTTTCTTCTTTTTCCAGTACAACTTGTTTTTGGCCACTCCACACTGAGCAAAATGACTAGAAGGAAAACTTCACCTCAAAAGAAAGAATCAGAAACAGTCCTCTCTCCCACAGAGTTACAAAATTTGGATTACAATTCAATGTCAGAAAGCCAATACAGAA
Source organism: Canis lupus familiaris (assembly GCF_011100685.1). Classification (NCBI taxonomy): domain Eukaryota; kingdom Metazoa; phylum Chordata; class Mammalia; order Carnivora; family Canidae; genus Canis; species Canis lupus. The sequence continues at coordinate 74,922 of NW_023330488.1, read as the reverse complement.
GCACAATTATAAAGCTACTGGTGGCTCTAGAAAAAAAGCATAAAGGATTCAAGAGACTTCATGACTGCAGAATTTAGATCTAATCAGGCTGAAATTAAAAATCAATTAACTGAGATGCAATCCAAACTTGAGGTCCAAATGACAAGGGTTGACGAGTTAGAAGAACAAGTGAGTGACACAGAAGACAAGTTGATGGCAAGGACAGAAACTGAGGAAAAAACAGAAAACTATTAAAAGACCATGATGACAGGTTAAGGGAAATAAATGACAGCCTCAGAAGGAAAAATCTACACTTAATTGGTGTTCCCAAGGGCGCCGAAAGGGACAGAGGTCCAGAAACTGTATTTGAACAAATCATAGCTGAGAACTTCCCTAACATGGGAAGGAAAACAGGCATTCAGTTCCGGAGATTTAGAGATCCCCCCCCCACCTTAAATAAATAAAACTACTCATACCTCGAATTTTAATAGTGAAGCTTGCAAATTCCAAAGATAAAGAGAAGATCCTAAAAGCAGTGAAAGATAAGAAATCACAAACTTTTAAGGGGAGAAGCATTAGGACAAGAGCAGACCTCTCCACAGAGACCTGGCAGGTGAGCAAGGGGCAGCAGGATATATTCAGGGTCCTAAATGAGAAGAACCTGCAGCCCAGAATACTTTATCCAGCAAGGCTCTCATTCAGAATAGAATAGAAGGAGAGATAAAGAGCTTCCAAGATAGGCAGAAACTGAAAGAATATGTGACCACCAAGCTGGCTCTGCCAGAAATATTAAGGGGGACCCTGTAAAAGAAAGAGGAAGTCCTAGGAAACAATCCACAAAAACAAGGACTGAAGAGGTATCATGATGACCCTAAATTCATATCTTTCAATAGTAACTCTGAACGTGAATGGGCTTAATGACCCCATCAAAAGGCGCAGGGTTTCAGACTGGATAAGAAAAAAAGACCCATCTATTTGCTGTCTACAAGAGACTCATTTTAGACATAAAGACACCTCCAGCGTGAAAATAAAGGGTTGGAGAACCATGTACCTTTCAAATGGTCCTCAAAAGAAAGCAGGGGTAGCCATCCTTATATCAGATAAAGTTTTTCTCAAAGACTGTAGTAAGAGATGAAGAGGGACATTATATCATACTTAAAGGATCTATCCAACAAGAGGACCTAACAATCATGAATATTTATGCCCCGAATGCGGGAGCCGCCAAGTATATCAATCAATTAATAACCAAAGTTAAGACGTACTTAGATAATAACACACTTATACTTGGTGACTTCAATATAGCACTTTCTACAATCGACAGGTCTTCTAAGAACAACATCTCTAAAGAAACAAGAGCTTTAAGATACACTGGACCGGATGGATTTCACAGATATTTACAGAACTTTACATCCAAACGCAATTGAATACACATTCATACGTCCCGGAAAAAGGGTCCTGCTCCTCTTGTCCTGCAGCGACAGAGCAGCAGAGAAAACGGTTCGGTGGAGAGCCACGGCTTGACCAACGCCTCGTCGTCCTCAGTGATAGGGGACCAGGAGTACCAGAGTCAAAGTCCAGATGCTGGTGACCACGTCCTTCCAGGCCCTGACGCCTGCCAATAGCCAGGCAGAGAGCGTCAAGTCCAGGCCTCCTGATGCTGGGGGCAAAGCAGACAGCTCCGAGGACAGCCGCACAGAGATGGAAGGTCGGAGCAGTCTGCCAGCAACATTTCCTCAAGCCCAGCCAACCTATGTCAAAGTCCAAGTCCCTGGTGCGTTTGTTGGACCCGCGGCCATGTCCCCAGGTGTGACAGCTTTGCCAGCGGCCCGGCCACGCCGACAGGCCAAACAACACGGCTGCACACAGTGTGGGAAGAATTGCTCCTCGGCGAGCGCTCTTCACATTCACGAGCGGACTCACACTGGGGAGAAGCCTTTCGTGTGTGACATATGTGGGCGAGCCGTTACCACCAAGGGCAACTTGAAGGCCCACTATATGATGCATGGGGCAGACAATAGCTCGGCTCGCCATGGGAGGAGCTGGCCAGTGAGAACACCATGGCTCTGTTAGGAGCTGATGGAAAGAGAATCCCTGAGATGTTTCCAAAGGATACCCTGGCCCCTTCGGGGAACATGGACCCTGTCCTGTGGAACCAGTACACCACCATGCTCAATGGAGGTCTGGCCATGAAGTCCATTGAGAGCTCTGTGATCCAGAGTGGGAGGATTCCTACCCTCCCAGTCTCCCTGGGGGCCAGCTCCATTGTGAACAACACCCCTATCTCCGAGATGGATGGCTCCCAGTATGCCTTCAGTGCTGAAGTGGAAAAACTAGGTGCTGCCCACAGCATCCCCAAACACCAATTCCCTCACTTCCTCGAAGAAAGTAAGATTGCAGTCAGCTAAGCTCTTTGTCGAGGGAGAAATGCAGGCAGAATGACCTCTAGAACTCTACTTTTTTTTCCTTGTTAGAAGAACCCATCTCCTCCTGTTTTTCTTCCTGATGTGCAAATGTTTACAGCTGTGATCACAACCTCAGGCAAATCCTACAATCAGATGTTGTTATGCTGCTTTGCAAAAAATAAAAAATAAAAAGAGAAAAGATTGGATTGTTTGTTTCTTTGGTGTTGAGTTTAATAAGTTCTTTATAGATCTTGGAAACTAGCCCTTTATCTGATAGGTCATTTGCAAATATCTTCTCCCATTCCGTAGGTTGTCTTTTAGTTTTGTTGACTGTATCCTTTGCTGTGCAAAAGCTTCTTATCTTGATGAAGTCCCAATAGTTCATTTTTGCTTTTTTCTTTTGCCTTTGTGGATGTACCTTGCAAGAAGTTGGGAAAAACATGAAGACAAATCTCGCAGAGGAAGACATAGACCTGGCCAACATGCACATGAGAAAATGCTCTGCATCACTTGCCATCAGGGAAATACAAATCAAAACCACAATGAGATACCACCTCATACCAGTGACAATGGGGAAAATTAACAAGGCAGGAAACAACAAATGTTGGAGAGGATGCGGAGAAAAGGGAACACTCTCACACGGTTGGTGGGAATATGAACTGGTGCAGCCACTCTGGAAAACTGTGTGGAGGTTCCTCAAAGAGTTAAAAATAGACCTGCCCTATGACCCAGCAATTGCACTGTTGGGGATTTACCCCAAAGATACAGATGCAGTGAAACGCTGGGACACCTGCACCCCGATGTTTCTAGCAGCCATGTCCACAAGAGCCAAACTGGAAGGAGCCTCGGTGTTCATCATAGATGAATGGATCAAGAAGCTGTGGTCTATATATACAATGGACTATTACTCAACCATTACAAATTAAAATGACAAATACCCACCATTTGCTTTAATGTGGATGGAACTGGAGGGTATTATGCTGAGTGAAGTAAGTCAATCGGAGAAAGACAATCATTATATGGTCTCATTCATACGGGGGAATATAGAAATTAGTGAAAGGGACTATAGGGGAAAGGAGAGAAAATGAGTGGGAAATATCAGAGAGGGTGATAGAACATGAGAATCTCCTAACTCTGGGAAACAAACAAGGTGTAGTGCAAGGGGAGGTGGGCAAGGGGATTGGGTGACTGGGTGGCAGGCACTAAGGGGGACACTTGATGAGATGAGCACTGGGTGTTATACTATATGCTGGCAAATAGAACTCCAATTAAAAAAATATATGTAAAAAAATTCAAAAGGTGCACTTCCAACTAAAAAAAAAAGAGAGAGAGAGAGATTGATTTGGTAATCAAAAATCCCCAACAAAGGAAAGTCCTAAACAAGGTGGCTCCACTTGTGAATTCTACCAAACATTTAAAGAGAATTAACAACAGTACTTCTCAAAAAATTTCAAAGTTTGAAATGTAGGGAATACTTCCTAACTCATTGTGTAAGGCTAGCAGTACTCTGATACCAAAGCCTAACAGAGATGCTACGAGAAAAGAAAGTATAGACCAAGATGCCTTATAAACATTGATGTAGAAATCTTCAACAAAGTACAAGCACAATTAATTCAAAAGCATATGGAAAGGATTATACACCACCATGGCCGACCAGGATTCTATTACTCAAATGTAAGTATTCTTCAACATAGGCAAAGCAATCAAAGTAGTAGAGTGCATGAGAAAAATAACAATAAACAGAGATCTCAATTGATGCAGAAAAAGCATCTATAAGGTTCACCAGCTTTCTTAACAAAAGCCATCGATAAACTACTAATAAAAGGAAATTTCCTCAGCATATTAATCATATGGGAAAACCTACAGCTAACATCAGACTCAATGTTGAGAAACTGGAAGGTTTTCTTTTTTTAAGGTACAAAGCAAAGAGGTCAGAGTTCATTACTTCTATTTCACTTAGTAGTGGAAGTACTTCTCTGAGCAATTAATCAAGAAAAAGCATCAAAATCTGAAAAGAAGTAAAATTATCTCTCTGCACAAGTCACTTGATCATATATATAGAAGACCCTAAAGGGTACAAATACACACAGACTGCTAAAGAAACTTTTTCTTTTCAAATTGCAACCTGTAGAATTGACATGCAAAAAGCAGTAGCATTTCTAAACAATAAAAATGAACACCAATAAATATAATTAAGGAACTGGAGGGTATTATGCTGAGTGAAGTAAGTCAGTCAGAGAAGGACAAACATTATATGGTCTCATTCATTTAGGGAATATAAATAATAGTGAAAGGGAATAGAAGGGAAGGGAGAAGAAGTGTGTGGGAAATATCAGAAAGGGAGACAGAACATAAAGACTCCTAACACTGGGAAACAAACTAGGGGTGGTGGAAAGGGAGGAGGGCGGGGGTGGGGGTGAAAGGGTGACGGGCACTGAGGGGGGCACTTGACGGGATGAGCACTGGGTGTTATTCTGTAAGTTTGCAAATTGAACACCAATAAAAAATAAATTTATTATTAAAAAAAAAAAAAAAACAGTTCAATCATGGAGACACTGATCATGAATGGGACTAGACAAAGAATACTGATCTATAGTGTCAGGTCAATTCATCTCCAAAATGATGGGCAATAGGTTTTACAAGGGATTTTTTGGGAGTGTTGGGCCTGAACATTTTTTTGTAATACAACAGACTCAGCTGACAATTAGGTGGGGAATACAAGAATCTGGAGCGGGATCATGAGTTATATTTTTATGAACTAAATCAGCTTCAATTTGAACAAATAAAATAGTCATCTGCTGAAAAATAAAGGCTAAAAACAGAATAGGGAAGTATCAAATGAAAAGTCCACTGGCCAATTTGCATGCACCAAGGTTGGACCTGTTTCCTCCTCAATTCAAGGGTCCATGGGGATTTCCTCTTTTCTTTTTTTTTTTTAATTTTTATTTATTTGTGATAGTCACAGAGAGAGAGAGAGAGAGAATGAGGCAGAGACACAGGCAGAGTGAGAAGCAGGCTCCATGCACCGGGAGCCCGACATGGGATTCGATCCCCGGTCTCCAGGATCGCGCCCTGGGCCAAAGGCAGGCGCCAAACCGCTGCGCCACCCAGGGATCCCTTCCTCTTTTCCTATACAATCCACCAGGGGGTCCGATGGACAGTTTGAGATGCTATGAACTCTGACCTCCGTGGACTTAGCAGAGCAGAATGTCCTCCTTGGTGGAGTGACCTCAGCCAGTCAAACCATGACCTTCCTGGAGCACACAGCTGACCCATGTCCCAGGACGAGAACCCTGCCCCCGTGGGACAGCATTGGCAGTGACACAATGGTCGTTCCCAGGTCTCCAGCCTGCCAGCTTTCACACTGGAAAGACAGCACGGGTTCTCCTGGGCCCTGGCACTCAGACACGGCCAGGGTATTGCCAGTGCAGATGGAGGGCTATGCACTGGCCCCAAAAGAATACTTTTACCCCCTATCTCTCTGTCCTCTGTCCTCTATCTGACATCCATCCCTGCATATGTCACCTTTGGGAAATGTCTCCATCTTCTAGTATCTACCTGGGTTTCTCTCATCCTTTCTGTGGTACCCCTTCAATTCGGTCCTGGAGATGTTTTGTCAAGTCGAATGCCTTGGATACACATGTGGATGACAGGTCATATTGCTACTTTGACATCCAGAGAGTTGGATTCCCATCATTCATGGACATTTGCAGTGGACTCTTTGAGAGACCATTTTTCATTGGCAACTAGAAGGCAGTTTTGCTTCTCTCCTTCTGAAAGACAATCATTATATGGTCTCATTCATACGGGGGAATATAGAAATTAGTGAAAGGGATATCAGGGAAAGGAGATAAAAGATGGTCTCCACTCCGGGCAAGGGAGCAGGTCCCATTAGTACATGGCAGCTAGGAAGTGAATCTATCAGAAGTACACAAAGTCGGATCATTTCAGCTGCTTCGGAAGGGGATGCCTGTTTTCTCACATCCACTTGCAAAAATGGAGTCAAACTGCATTGCGCATTGTCAATCCCCATCATGAATTTGAGTGAATAATCTGGGAGGTGGTCTTTCTAAGAATTTTGGAAGTCCATGCTGATGGACTGTGGCCAATACCACTCCTACTGTCTCTGCTCCAGAATATGCTCCTGGGTTGATTCCAAGTGAGGGAACACTCCTGGTATATCCATACCCTATACCAGTTTGTCCAGAATTTACTCTTCTTCCATATCTGGATGAGAGTGGATTTTCCTTTGGGAAGATAGCTTTGGTTTGGCTTGGTTCGGTTTGGATTTTGTTGGTGGAGAAGCAAAAGACACGAGAGGTGACTAGAGGGGGAGAACAGGGCCTGCTCAGGACTTCTTCAGCTAGCCTTCTCACTGATCTCCCTGGGCACATGGAAGGAATCCTCTCAACTGCCCATGAAGTGCCAAATCTGCTGGAGAGCCCCAGCATTAAGGCCCTTCGCTCAAGCCTGCCTGCCTCCTCAACCCCTGTGCCCTGTATACCTGCAGGTCCAAGAATCCTTAGGCTACTTCACTAGCTCCAATCCTGAGATTCCCCTGTGAGGATAGGCCTTTCTACCCTTGGACCTCTGGGATCTTCATAGGCTTCCAGAAGGTAGGGAATGTTTGTTTCCCCACCTATACATCAAGTGGCCAGAAATCAAGAGCCAGAAAGCTGGGTTTTCCTCAGAGGCCATGAGATAGCAATAGGGCAGCATTAACGGGATGAGACAGGGGCTTGAGGCTCAAGGGGCCAGACTCTGACCCTGGACACATAACGACTGCATGGATGGGAGTTACGGAGGGCTTGGGAGCAGGAGAGGGATCCCAAACCTGCTTCTGTACTGTCCTCTGCCTCTTAAAAATCTAGTGTGCTCATCGAGGAGCTCCTCCACCCTTCAGCTACAGGCATCTGCAGAGAAAGAGAGAGCACCCTTCAATAGGTGCTCTGGAGTGAGGAAAGACCAGTCAGTTGCTCTTCCTAAGAAAGGAATCCTCTCAACACCACTATGGCTTTGTTTGCTTTGGCTTGGTGTGGTATGGTTTTGTTTCCATGGGTTCTCATCAGAGATTTCTGAGAGAGAGAGAGAGAGAGAGAGAGAGAAAGAGAGAACTGTAGCCTGGATCTCATGCTAGTTGGACCAACACGGACCCAGTTGTCAAACATTGCTTCCTAAAGCATTTGGGGGTGAAAAATCTCCATGCCGAGGCCTCAGAAAGGAGTCATCATGATCCAACATTGAAGTGGGTTCCAGAATATGCATAGAGGGAAACCACCAACTCATCCCCTTATAGACCAACGTGTGACCCTGGCCCCTTGCAGTGCACATGGCACCCACACAGGATGCATGGGGATCAATGTTCCCTATATAGCTCTTCATGCAGGAGAGCTGGGTGTACCCTAGACCCTCGATGTCTAAGAATCCCCCGGTCATAACATGCTGCTGTCTCTTCTCAGGTAATTAAAGCTGGAGGAATTGAAATAACTATAGAGAGGTTCAGAAATGCTGAAAAACAACAACAAAAACAACAACAACAATAACAACAAAACCCTACAAAACAAAATCAAAAGAAAGACATGCACACTATTCATTGGTGCTAACATTTTATTAAGGGAAATAAAACACTACACACGACTCGAAGGTAACATTCAAGAACAAAAATGAACTACATGGGTGAAATATTGCCCATCAGAAATCCCACAAAGCTACCACCAGAGAGTCAAGAAAAACTCATGTCAGGAGAGAATACGGCATCCATTTGCAGAGCACACAGTGGGTACGCCATGCTGAATCCCCCAATGCAGACATGCGTAAACCAAAGAGAGCTTAACATCTTAGATTTTATTTCCATTGGAGTGACAAGTGCTCACTCAAATCTGCCTCCATTTCACAGATAATGTATTTCCAGAAGAACAACTTGACATTCCACAGGGAAGACTAGCCTTTGCCACAGCCCATGGATTTCCCTAAAGAACAGTACAGTGTGTCTGTTGAGGGGTGGGCATCTGAGCACGGCCCCCAGAAACATGAGAGGCAGGACCCTGTGGGCCTGAAATATTCCATGCAATGCAGCTGAGCAAGCGCCGAATCCCCACATCAGTCCAGGAGTGGACCACGTCCTCAGGTCCACAGACACCCCGTCAGGGTGCAGTGGGGTGGAGGACAAGTGTCCGAGGCCAGGAGCTGGCTCATTCGCTCTCAGTGTCTTCTGAGGATGAGGACACCTGTAGGTCATCGTGGAGGATACTCCAGGGGACAGAGTCACAGGCTCCATCCGACATCTGTGTGGCAGGAAGGCCCTGAGCAGGGCCTGGCTTCTCGGGAGGAAGGAATGAGGGAGCTGCTAGGAACCTGGAGCTCCAGCAGCTTCTGTCCAATCTGGTGAAGACCATTCTCAGGGGCTGAGTGGGGGCCAGCACAGAGGGCGGCTGTGGGGGGACGGTGCACGGCCACAGCGTTTCCAGGTGAGGTGTGGCAGGTGTGGGCCGGGTGCCCCTGCTTGGCAGGAGGGCAGGTGTCTTCCGGGTCTGCGGGGGCACGGCTGTGCATCCACGTGCACATATGCTTCCTGGAGGACATAGACTCCCCGAAATCCCCAGGTGGGCTCCCTGGATGCTCCTGGGGATGTGCTGGGTGGGGCTCCATCGCGCTTTCTTTCGGGGGTTCTGGGTCCTGTCTAGGGGCATCTGGGCACAGTTCTTGCCTGGAGTCTGGAGGGCCATTTGGGAATTGTCTGCCAATGCGTTGCTGACAGCGGGACAGGTGTTCTCCTCAGGATACTTGGGTGGTGCCTGGGTGTGTCCCAGCCCATGGACCTTGGTGCCAGCCTGGGGATCTTCGAGGGAGACTGGGAAGGGCCTCTTGGCTCTCTGCTGCACAACCAGGCTATCAGCCCTGACACAGGGTTGGCGTGCCGGCTGAGGTGTGTCAGCAACCGTCATTTCCTGGACACCAGGATGTCCACTAGGTGGACTGAGGCTGACTTTAGGGCTACTGAGAGGAGATGTGGAATGAGACCGGACACGCACGTCAGGGTTCTCAGTACGTGCCTCCGTCAGCAGGGAAGGCTCAGGGATAGAAGGCCTCCTGGTGGTGTAGACGGGCATCGGCATGTGTGGACGCTGTGGGAAAAGAGAACACACGGGACACCATGAGTGTGGCCTCGGCACCAAGGCAAAAGGAACATTCAGGAAAGAAAGAAACCAACAAATGCCTAAGACCTTCTGAACCACCCCCTCCCTCAGAACAGGGAAAGAAAGAGATGGGATCTGTTGACCTACAAGTAGGGAATCCGGCTCCAGGGCTGGTCCGGAACAAAGGCATGACTGGATGCTGCTGATGCACTTTTGACATCGGGGAGGAACACACAAATTTTAGCCTCACATCGATGCTTCCTCCATTGGACCAGCTCTTCCATCCACTCTGCTCACGAGGCTATAGGAGTCCTGCTGCTGGAGGGTCACAGTGGCAGCTCCTGAGGAGGGATGGGCAGTGGGGGAATGTGTCAGGAAGGACAGCGGCTTGACTTCTCTAAGGATGGCATGTGTTCCAGGAGTGTCCGCCAATGACCTTCACATGTCAACAAACCCACTGTTCGCACACATTCAAGGCATAAGGCAACATCATGGGCACCAAGGGAAAAATGGGTGCAAAGACCGGGCCACTCAACTGCCCCTGGTCAGAGTGGAAGTGGAGCCCCTCCCTCCCCCAGGAGGCCAATGGAGCCCAGCGAGTGCCCCACAGAGCACAGCAGCCGGGAAGCAGCGCACACTCACCCTCACATAGTCACAAGATTCTGTGCCTTCCTTCCAGGTGCGCTTCTGCCCCTCTCGGGGTCTCCTGGGGAACCTCTGGAGCAGGGCCTTCCTCTGCTCGGCTTCTTGCCTGCACAAGAAATCAAAGCATGGAAAGGAGAAGGAACTCCCTTCCCTGTCTTCCAGCTGGACACCAGCTCCGGGCTTGGGCTAACATGGTCTTTTCCCTACTCCGCCATTTGACGCCCACGCCTGCCCCTCACCCTGACTAAAGTGAGCCCACCAGGTCGTCCAAGCAGTTTCTCTCATTCAGAGCCTATGAGAGAGTTTGCCTTATATTGTGCCAAGCTCCATACATTCACTGGTGCAGGCACACTGCTCCAGCCACAAAACCCCACGCCAAGTCAGCAAGGACAGCACCATCAGCCAAATGTGGTCCCTGTTAGCCTGGGAGCTCCTCTGCCTGCCTCGCCTCTCCTGACTCTGCCCGCACGCTGCAGGGCACACAGTGTGCATGCGCACAGACACGGTGTCTGTCGGTCTCATCCCTGGCATTCGGGTCAGCAAGCCCCATTACTCACCTTCGTCTCTCTACTTTCTCCCTCTCAGCCTGGTTCAACAGCCCAGCCTGGTGCCGCTGGTCCCGCTGACTCCACGGCTCCACGTTCTCCTTCAGCCTCCTGGAGCCCAAGGCCACGGGAATGAGGGTTGCGCCCCAGTGTTTTATGGGGCATCTGGTGCTTGATGCCTTGTGTCCAAAGGCCCCACAGTCCCTGCACTTTACCTGGGGGAGGAAGGGGGAGGAGTCAGTGCATCCATTCAAATGCCAGTGAACCTGCCAAGCACACCAATGGGAGGCCATCCTCAGGGTGTGGCACATGGGTTGAGGACAGGGGACATCCTATCTGGCTAGTGAGGTGCCAGCATAGTGAAGACCTCAGGATGCTTCCTCCACAGCCCATGGAAAGGGGAGGGGAGGGGAGGGGAGGGGAGAAGGCATTGGAGGTGTCAGGTTGAAGACAGGTGGAAGCATCATTAAGATTAAGATTCGGGAATCTTAATCTGAAGGCTGAATCTGATCTTATGGTGCCCTGGGGCTGATGCTCAGAGCCTCTGAGTGTCCCAATGTGTAGCCTGGGGCATTTCCTGCCCATGTCACATTGGACAACTGAGTCTGGGCCATGATCTTCTGGGAGCCTAGCCTGTCTCAAGACTCCTGGCAGAGCTCCTGCTTCAAAACCCATGCCAGCCTCCACACTTACCCTGGGATCCTCCTCCTCTGGTCTGGGAACTCTGAGGGCCAGTCCTGCTGTCTGTGGCCTCTTGCCCTTCTGGGCTCTCAAGGGTCTGTTGGGCCCAAGCTGGCTGTGACGCGCCGCCATCAGTCCCACGTCCTGGAGGGACAAGTCAGTCTGCTTCGGGGATGGGTTTCGGGTAGCCTGAGGCAAAAGAAACAAGTGAGTCCTATTCACCATGACATCGGCCTCCTCCCTGTACCGTCTTACCAAGGAGGCATTAGCGAGTGTCAGGACATTTGTGCCAAACACACAATTCCCACTGTCTCTTCTCTTTCCTCCTTCCTGTCTACATCCTCCTGGCCAAGCCACATCCCCGCTCTGAGGAAGCCCACCCTGGAGGCTCAGGGACTCTTGTTGACACTATCATTAAGTCTCTCCAAATCCCCTGTGGAAACAAAACCAGGGACGAGACCTCTCCCGATTGAGGCTCAGTGGGATCCACCATGGAGCACGCAAAAGGCAAAAGCATCGGGAAAGTGGGCTTCCCTCTCTCATATCTGAATGCCCCTTGGGACGCCAGAGGAAGCCATAGTTAAGTCCAGATACACTGGGAAAACACATTCCCCTCTACTCGATGGGAAGCTGCCCATCTGAGCACTTCCATTCCATGTGTTCGTGGCAGTGCCCCTAATTAACTGCCATCGAAACTTTGGGAAGTGAATTTCTTTTCACCTTGCGAACCAGGTAATTCTTCTATTGAAAAAAAGTCAGTTATTTATGGGAGAGAGAGAGTGTGTGTGTGTGTGTGTGTGTGTGTGTGTGTGTAAGGGAGAGTGATCACCTGAGCTGTATGGACAGAGGGAGAAGCAGACACTCCCTGGGCAGGAAACCCAGTGAGCGCCTGGATTCATCTCCAGAGCCTGAGATCATGACCCGACCCAAGTCAGACCCTGAAACAATGGAGCTGCGCAGGCGCCCTGATCCTGTGTCTTCTCTAGGTCTGCAGTGCCCACTGAGACATTTACAGGCCTTCTGTCCCTGCTCGTCTACCACCCCACACCAATGTGACACTCGAGGCCCCATTCCATTGGCATTGGAACCTCCGGCTGTCCTGGGCATTCACAGCCATGCCTTGGCTCAGTCCCTGCTCTTAGAACATGTTAGACCAGAAAGAGTCCTTAACCCATGGAGGAAGGGCCAATCCCTCCACCATTTCCTCACTGTCCCATTATTCGCTCAGGAAAGGTAGGACCAGTGGTCCGAAAACTCACCTGAAGTGCAACTGTGGTCCTCACGCCTGTCAGGAGATGCTGGGAAAGGTCCTGGACAGGCTCCACTGCAGGAGACGGTGTGTCTCGTGGGAGAGAGGGATGGTGAGGAATGGCCACTTCCGTTGCTCCCTGACTTTTATACTGCTCCGAGGTCACGTGACGTTTCAACCACTTGAAAGACATGCATCTAATCCTCTTAGCTGCAGCAGGGTTTGAGCCAATCAGCAGCTGCAAGGAAGCTAATGATGCCCTCATGAGAAAGATTTCTATGACTCTGTGTGTGTGCCTGTGTGTGTGTGTGTCTGGGTGTGAATGGAGATGTAGGTCCATGCGGATTTGGTGGATACCAAAATTTCTGCAAGTGAAATTATATTGGTATATTTCAGCTTGGGAATTAACCTCAGGACTCATGGTTCCTGAACTATTTGTATTTTGCCAGCACTTCTGCTCAATTTAGAGCTAATAGCAATAAGAATGGGGTCACACTTTGAGGTTATTCATAATGTAATATCCTTTTTGTCAATTAACTTTCAGTTAAAAACTGAAATATCATAAAGAGCAAAAGCTTCCAATCGGCACTAATCACTTGATTGGATTAAGGGATTTGGGAGTGGTCCCTTTCTCATAGAGACCTATCAGGCCAGCCCACCTCCTCATCTTGCCTCCCTCAACAGACAGCACCTTCAGGTCTTTCTCAACCTCCCTAACAGCAGCCCCTGCACCTTTCTGAACAGAATTTGATCCGAGTTTCCATGTTGAATGGATACCTTTATGAATGTCCTTTTTCTTCTTGAGTAACTTCAAGTGAGCGAAGGAGAGTTAGACGTTAGTGCTCTAGAACAGGGAAGATCTCTTTCCCAAAGGAGCTCAGGTATCCCAGGGGAATGCCTTCTCCTCACCAGTCAGAGGCTTTGAGGCTGTAACCAATTATTTGGGGTATATGGTGTCCATGCTTTGCTTCTGCACTTCCATCTCTCTCAACTATGATCTCAATCTACAAAGATTATGAAGGTTTTGATGAATACCAGTATCTGCCTAGGTGTGGCCTGGGTCCACCACAAGAGAAATCCTCTGGCTGGTTTTATGCTTTTGGGAAACATTCCTTTGAACTCCGTTTCCTACAAGAGTCTATATCCTAAATGCAGTTTTTATATGCCTCATTTTAACTGTTCCTCAGGGAATTCCACCCCAATATCCTTTATATTCTCTTGATTCAGTTGGAGTACGTTGTAGGCTTGTGCCTTTTTCCACATTACTGAGTAACACTGGACTCCACAGATCTAATTGACTTGGATGTGGGAACATTGATGCAAAGATGCAAACATGTTTCATTGTTTGTTTCTTGTTTAAGATGATAGATGATAGATAGATTGATAGATAGATAGATAGATAGATAGATGATAGATAGATAGATGATAGATAGATTGAGACAAGAAGAGACCAGAGAGAAACCACAGAGTAGCAGGAGAGTGGGGGCTGAAAAATAGAGGGAGAGAGATTCTCAAGGAGATTACCCAGCAGCCATGCTGCTGGGTGCTGAGCTGCCTCCCACATTCCTGAGACCAACGTGTTTCACATTATTTTTCATTTCCAGTTAAGAAGCATAGGACACTAAGGCCCTTGACCAGACATTATCTAGAACACCTCAACTGCCAAAGCAGCCACATTGGAAGGAATTGGCATCGGATTCCTTCCTGACAGTGGGGCTTTTCCTTATCCACTACTGTCTCACGTCTATGAACCAGAGTATCTTCACTCCCTTGCTCTTACTCTGTGTGGGATTTCTTAAAATTCCATTCTCTCCCTGAGTTCCCTTCCTTGTTTATGGAGTCTTCAGGTACCATGTTTCCTTCAATTCTTTGCTTCTGTATGATCCCTGGCATGTGAGACCCAACATGCTAGAGCCACCACATGGAACTGGTTTACTTAGATGTCTCCAAATGGAACAATCCCGAATGCAACAAAATGTATTGTTTCCATAAGGGTTCCAAATTGTGTATCACACAATCACTAAAAATTTTAAAGACAGGATTAGCTCTGTCCACTGCCAGAAGAGTGAATGCAATGGCTTCTGCTAAAGAAACTAAAATACTGTATTGAAACCTCCTCATCTCGCCCTCTGGTAACAGGAGGCTAATGTATTTTATGTCTCCTTATCACCACTCGGTTGGGTTTCTTGTCCCAGTAAAATGAGCACTTTTAATAATATAACTGTGGAATGGATTGTTCCTATCTCCATGCCTTTACTGTGGTTGATTACCAACAGTGGAGAGGCAGAGGTAAGATGTGGTCCATCTGTGGTATCTTCTATTAGAGCAGTTGGTAATGGGATAATGCATTCCCCATGTGAGGAGGCAATCTCCCTAGAAGCTGTTTCCACAAGTCTCCTGCATGAGCTCAAACCTGTTACGACACACACATGTCCCCTAGGATATCTCCTGTGAAAAGCCCTGACTTTGTTTTCTCCTGCTGGACAACACAAAAGCTCAGGAAGGGAAGTCAAGTAATCCCTTCAGCTTACATCCACCCACCATGGCCAGGAACCTACCCTCGTTGTCAACCTCACAGACCACTGATTCAATGTGGCCTCCCAGATTAAGCCTCCACATACCGCCATGGAATCTAGCCTGGGGCTGTCCCCAAATCCCAGTTTCAGCCCAGATCCCTATTGTGAAAACATTTCCAGCCTGACATCTTGCAAAAGGTTGATGGAGCCAGGACTCAACTCATTGTCACCTGGAAACAGGTTGGAGGTCTCCCTAGAACTGCATCCAGGATTGGCAATTCCGGGTTCCCTGGAAAGGACTGGGGAATCTGTTCTGTGGGAGGCTATGCAGATTCTTCGGTCTGTCCTCCTGACTAATAGATCTTGATATAGAGTGAAACCCCTTAAGTGACTAATGGATACCTGGACAGGATGAGCATTGACCTCCAGACACCTACCCAGAGAATTCATCTGCTGACTGTCCAGCCTCCACAGTCCCCACAATGTGCTATCCAACCATCTCCTGGTCATCCCTCCCAGGTGTCTCTACTAGCCTTGGCCAGAGATGGTGTGCTCCTGGTTCAAATCTACTCCCCCCACCTAATTTTTCACACACACTTCTTCCTGGTCAGAGCCCTCATAACTGAAGAGACCCTGAAGAATAATGTGCCCATGTCCCATTGCATTTCCTCTTAAATGGCTCCTGGCGCTTCCCCTATATTAATCCAGTGAGTAGGAGTGAGACATTCCCATAGAGGGAGGCTATGAATTTAGGTTGCTGGTGACCTAGATGTGGCTGCGGGAATTCCACTCAGGGTAAACAGGCAAAGAAGCCTCTGTGAGGAGCCAGCCTGGAAATAAAATAATTATTTCAAATATCTGAAATACTGGGGAGTAAAAGCATGCACACCAAATCATATGTTGCAGTCTTCTATTAAGAATAAAAAAACACACACAACTGCCTAATAACATTTTAGATCAAAAATGAACAAAGCAGATGCAATATTCCCCATAACAATTTCAGAAAAATAATATCAACAAGTACAGAAAATGTCTTCTAGGAGAAAACATGGTATAATTTGCAGATCTCTGGATGGGATCTTTTTCTAAATCAGAAATTCAGACATTTGTAAAACAGTTTCAGATTAACTTGTTTACTTCTGTTTACAACCAATGTACAAATTGCCAGGATGATTTACCTACATTTTTTAGAAAATGTATTTCAGTAAGACAAACTTGACATTCTGGATTGGTAAGCACCCTTTGAGATTCCCATATATATACCTAACGAAAAACTGCAGTGTCTGTGTAGTGGGGGGAGTATATGTGTAGGCGCCCAAAAGCATACCACGTAGCACATTGTGGACTTGACCATTTCCAACTAGTTCAGCGGAGGAATTGCTGGTTCACCATATCAGTCCAGGAGGGGGACATATCCTTATTCCAACAGACTCCTCCTGAGGGTCCTCTTCTGTGAAAGACAAGTCTCCCAGTCCATGAGCTGTCTCATTCCCTATGACAGTCTTCAGAGGACGAGGATACCTACAGGTCTTCTTAGGAAACTCTAGCAAACACATACACAGAGGTTCCCTCACTCTTTATGACAGGATAAACTGTGTTTGTAAAAAAAAAAAATTTCCCATACATGAAAGAAACCTTGACACTTTCTATCTCTAATCTGCCTCTGTTACATGAAAATCTACAAAAAAAATGTGATTTCTTCTGCACAGTTCCTATTGTCCCTTAGTTTCCAGTAAGGGTGGCATGTCCAAGTTTGAATAGAGAGTGAACATACATTATGATGAGATGTCACAACTGCACATCTATGGTCACACTCAGCTTTTGGTTATCATGCGATAATTTTCATTCTACAATCAATTTGTTAATTACTTCTGTAAGAAATAGAATGATAACACAGAGCACCTATAACCTGACCTCAAAAACCATTTTGCTAGATTCGTGAACTTGGCACTGTTTTTCTGAGGTATCAACCCAGGTCCAAATGTGAATTTGAACTGGTCTGAAATCCAGAGTCCACTTCTTCTGTGGCAGGAGGTGCCACATAGCAGACGGTAGCAAAATATTCATAGAAACTTATGTTCAGTGGGAGGCTGGGCATTTCCCCTTGGAATAAGAGTCCCTGTCAGTTTCCTTCTCTGCCGTCTTAATGTAGGAGATAGTGAAGGGAACATAATACATTCAATGAGATTCAATCAGGCCGGATGCAGTTATCTCCCCAAAATAAGCATTTAATTCCTTTCTTACCATTTCCAAGCAATGACCAAAACACATCGCTGGCAAGGCC
The DNA here is from genome assembly GCF_011100685.1 of Canis lupus familiaris. Taxonomy (NCBI): domain Eukaryota; kingdom Metazoa; phylum Chordata; class Mammalia; order Carnivora; family Canidae; genus Canis; species Canis lupus. The sequence continues at coordinate 57,485 of NW_023330488.1, read as the reverse complement.
CCACGCATGCTTCTGTTCAGGCAAATATTCTTTCGATATAAATAGAAGATAAGCAATGGGAAGTGCGGAGCATGACGAGAGGGTCGAATATACTTCAAATCCAGGTCCTCAGCATCATATCCACTCTCAATCCTGACTGCTCACTGCCTCTCACCTGCAAGTTGCCCCTACTCTCCCCAAGGCTGAAGGAGAGGCCGGTTCCTGGATAGACCCCATATGAATCCACACTATTCCAATATAAGATCATGACAATGAACCCGCTTTAAATGTCAGTGTCCTCTAGTTTCAGTCGAAGGCCATAGCCCATGAACACACCCAGATAGATGGTTCTTCCATACATACAGAACACACATTTCACACAACACCCAATATTTCCAGTGTGGGACTGTGTTCGGGTTTGGTGAGTGAGTGACACCGTGTGTGTGTGTGTGTGTGTGTGTGTGTGTGTGTGTGTGTGTGTAAGCCCGCGCGTGCGTGCCCATGTGCAATAAAGTTAGTAGACACATCCCTGCACTGCTTCCCCAGACCTCTGTCCCTTCTTGCTCGTCCTCTTGGTTGGTCTGGCTCTCCCTGGCACATGCGGGACTTTGGCCACGTCCCCGGCCACCTGAGGTGGGATCATCCCAGCTGCAGTGTGGAGCAGGTCCATGGTTTGCTGAGGATGATTCTTGGGCATCTCATGTCTGTATTTGGAGTGCTGAAGGATGACTGCATTCTCAGGAAGAGCAATTTCTCTTCTCCTGACATGAAGTTCAGGCTTAGGTCGGTTGCGTTCTTGGAGGCATCTCCCCTGGTCTAATGTGGTTTGTTGCCTTGAGGTCTCTTCCCTGTGCTCCTCCGACTCAGCAAGGTTCACAGTGGGATCCCTTGTGCTCTCTCCTGAGGCCTCACCCACCTCCGCGGGGTCTGCCTCGGGAGATGCGATTCCTCCCTCGACTGACCCACTCACAAGGTCTCTTTCCGTATCGGTCTTCTGCATATAAAAGAGGAAATTGGCAAGTTGGCGCAGGGCACAAGTCACAACGCAGGCGCTGACCTTAGCATCATCCATTTTATGCCACTGACCATTTCCTGCCTTTACGAAACAGAAATAACGTCCACTGTGGCAACTCCACCCAGCATGCACCAGCACTGCATAGAGGCACGTAAACCAAGGGTCCTGCCCTCTGCTCAGACAGGGAGTGTTGCATGTCAAGGCACTCAGGATATTGCATCTCCTTAGTCATTTTGTTGCCTGTGAAGTCTGAGAATCGTTTCAAGACCAGGATGAGGACTTTTGCACAACTGTGCAAAGTCAACACCTTGGACGCAGGCACTTTCTCTAGACACTTACTACAATGGTAGGCATTTTCACCTTCAAGCATTTCGGGCTTCACCAACTGCTCCAAAGCTTGGCTGACACTCTGAGCAGCCCCGATGTCCAGGCTGATGTCCAGGTAAGGTTCCAGAGTGCTGGTAATGCCTTGGCAGTGGAGACACTGGATTTGTGACCTCCAGTACCCCCCAAAGATATGCTGGATGAGGGTGCTGTCCTGAGCATGCTGAGAGTCTGAGGGCTTGTCTTCAGGCAAGCATGCTTGCTGCATTGCATCCAGAATGAACATGAGATACTCATGGGCATCTTCTTGCTTGTGTGTGTGTGTGGAAGGTGGCGAGCAGGAGTGGAAGGGGTCGGAGCACACGTCCAGGATGGCAGAGAACCCGGGTCATGTGAGCCTGCAGAGTACACAGCATGCAGGATGTCTGCTTCCTACAGGCTGTCCCGTGCTTCTGGGACAGCACATAGCTGGCAAGGGGCTCTGTGTAGGTCAGACACTGTAGGGTTGCATTCACGTAGCAAGTGTTCCCCATGTTCTGAAGCCCAGCTCCCACCTGGGAAAGATCCTCCCAACTCAGAGGCGTCTTGGTGGGAGGCCGCCCTGCTGATGCGGGAGCCAAAGGATCAGTCAGGGAGGAGAGTGTCTTTGATGCAGGGGATGTCTTCTCAGGCAGAGAGGGTCCTCCGTGGACTTCAGCACCACCTCTCTGTGACCAGCATGATTGGGGTTTGGGAGAGTCGTTGAACTGAGACTCCTCTGAGCGGTGGAGGTAGGCAGCCTCCATGTCGGCAGAAACAGTGTCCACAAGATAAATTCAACCAGGAGCTTCAGGTCACAAAGGGATGCTTCTCTCACTGAGCCAGTTTCCAAATGGCAGATAGTGACCCTCACCTCCACCTTTTATGGCTTTTGGGCCCTGGGATAAGGCACAAAATCCTCTAATCCACGGAATCGCTTGATTGGATTACAGGATTTGGGTGTGGTCCCTTTCTCATAGAGAACATTCAGGTCAGTCCACCTCCTAATCTTGCCTCTGAAAACAGCCAACACATTCAGATTCTTCTCAACCTCTTGAGTGTCCCTGCACCTTTCTGAACAGAATTTGTTCAGAGTTTCTATGTTCAAAGGAAATCTTTTTGAAAGTCCTTTTCCTTTGACTAACCGCAAGGGAGCCAAGGAGTGTCAGATGTCAGTCCTGTAGGACAGGGAAGATCACTTTCCCAAAGGAGCTGAGATATCACATAGGAACACGTTCTCCTCACCAGCCAGAGTGTTTGTAGCTGTAACCAATTATTTGGGAATGTGGCATCCATTGCTTTGCTTCTACACCTTCATCTCTCTCTACTATGATTCCAATATACAAAGATTATGAAGGTTTAGATGAATATCATTTTCTGCTTAGGTGTGTCTCGGGTCTACAACAGGAGAAATTCACTGGCTGGTTCTATGCTTTGGGAAAGATTCCTTTAAAACTCCTTTTTCTGCAAGTCTATATCTTAAATCCAGTTTTTATATGCCTAATTTTAACTGTTCCTCAGGTAGTTCTACACCAATATCCATTATATACTTTCGATTTAATTGGAGTATGTTGTAGGCTTGCACATTTTTTACACATTATGGTTTTGGCAGTTGTAGATGCAGGGAGGAAGGCACTGCGGTGGCTCGTGGTTTGGAAATGCCATTATGGTTTATTCTGCTTACAGAATTAGTAGTGTCTGTGGAAATTTTGAGTCGACAAGACAATTAATTCCTTCTTCTGACAATGACCTTTTCCAGTTTATGAATTTGGGTAAGTCTTAGGAAAGGTGGAAACCTAAGTCCATTTGTCTTCTTTACTAAACAGAGGCCAAGAACAACAGGAGCATTTTGCCAGGCCTTGGTCAGTGACTGGGCTTCAGAAACACTGGGGCCCTGCTGAATTCTTGACGTTCACTTGTCATCACTGGACACTAAGAGAATAAAAGTGTCATCTTTGACACCACCATGTTTTAGGATATTTATTCTGTAATCACGGAGTCCAAAAAAATTTTGTGTAGGATGCTCTTTATGATATCTCCGTTTTTAACTGGAAGTTTTAATTGACAAAATGAATGTTACATCATGAATATCCTCAAACTTTGACCCCATTTTCATTGCCATTAGCTCTAAATCGAGCAGAAGTGTTGGTAAAATACCAATAGTCAGGAAACAGGAGTCCTGAGGTTATTTCCCACGCTAAAATGTACCACTATGATTTCACTTGCAGAAATTTTGGTATCCACCAAATCCACATGGACTTACATCTCCATTCAGAGACACACACAGGCACACACACATAGAGCCCACCCGCTGTGGGCTCTGCAAATGGACATTGTTTTCTCCTGAGATGGGTTTTTCTTGTGTCAATGCTGGTAGCTTTGCGGGAACTGTGATTGTCAATATTTAACCCATGCAGCTTGTTTATTCTTTAGTGTTAATTTAGAATTGTGTGTAGTGTTTTATGTCCCTTAATAAAATATTAGCACAGATGAATAGCGTGCATGTCTTGCTTTTGATCTTGTTTTGTGGGGGTTTTTTCTCGGCATTTCTGAACCTCTCTGTAATTATATTAATTCCATTAATTCCTCCAGCCTTAGTTACCTGAGGGGAGACAGCAGCTTGATCGGTTCAGGGAATACGTAGACATTGAGGATCTCCTGCACACCCAGGGTTCTGCGTGAAGTACTGCATAGGGAACATTGATCCCTGAGCATCCAGGGTGGGTGCCATTAGCACCACACGGGGCCTCGGTTGCACGTTGGTCTGTAATGGGACGAGTTGACGGTTGTCCTCTATACATATCCCAAAACCCACTTCAATGCTGGCTCATGCTGCCTCCTTCCTGAGGCCTGGGCATGGAGATTTTTCACCCTCCAGATGATTTCTCAAGGAGGCAATGTTTGACAAGTGGGCACATAATGGTCCAATAACACGAGACCCAGGACTGGTTGCTTCCTTCTGACTCTCTCTCTCTTTCTCTCTCTGCCTCTCATCCTCAGGCATATCTCTGATGTGGGCTCATGGAAACAAAACAATACAACACCATGTGAAACCAAACCAAATGAAACTAAATGAAACAAAACCAAATCAAATCAAACCAAACCAAACCAAAGCACATCCATTGTCGTGTTGAGAGAATTTCTTTTTTTAGGAAAAACAACTGACTGCTCTTTCCTCGCTCCAGAGCACATGTTTAAGGGTGTTCCCTCTCTCTGTGCAGATGCCTGTAGGTGGAGGCTAGAGGAGCTCCTGGATGAGCGCACTGGGCTTTTAAAAGTCAGAGGTCAGTAGAGAAGCCATGGTGTGGGATCCTTCTCCTGCCCCCAAGGCCTAAGTAACTCCCATTCATGCAATCATTATGTGACCCAGGTCAGAGTCTGGTCCCTTGAGCCTTGGGCTCCGGTCTCATCCCATGAACACTTCCCTATTGCTATCTCATGGCTTCTGATGAAAATGCGGCTTCTTGGGCACTCAAGGGATGCGTGCAGTAATAGAAATGTTCCCTACTTTCTGGAAGCCTATGAAGATCCCAGAGGTCCAAGGGTAGAAAGGCCTATCCTCACAGGGGATGTTGGGATTCGGAGCTAGTGAAGTAGCCTAAGGAGTCTTGAACCTGCAGATATATAGGGTACAGGGGTGAGGAGACAGGCAGGCGTGAGCAAAGGGCCATAAGGCTGGGTTCTCCATCAGAATTGGCACTTCATGGGCAGTTGAGGGGATTCATTCCATGTGACCAGGGAGACCAGGGAGAAAGGCTAGCTGAAGAAGTCCTGAGCAGGCCCGTGCTCTCCCCTCTAGTCACCTCACGTGTCTTTTGCTTCCCCGCCATCCATTAACCAAAGCAAAGCAAAGCAAAGCAAAGCAAAGCAGACCAAACCTGTCTTCCCAAAGAAAATCCACTCCCATCCAGATATGGAGGAAGACAGAGTTATCTGGACAAACTGGCATAGGTTATGGATACACCATGAGCGTGAGACACTAAATCTCAAAATTGTCAAGAAGCAAAACTTATAGATGGAGAACCATAAAATTCATTCCAGTGACAAAAAGCCAAACATGAAGAATGTATCTATAAAATAAAAATGTAAAAAAATTGATATTAACAAAAGCCTTAAAATCAGAGTTGAGAAAATATGAAACCAGGTGAAAAGGGGAAAAACACAAAAAAGCATCGTATAATTTTAAACCGCAGATATAGGAATCATTAGGTAAATGCTCAAATTCTGTATACTGTGTTGTCCCAAACCCGGGATACGCACAACTGAATACATATTCTTCTCAAGTGCACATGGAACTTTCTCCAGAATGGACCACATATTGGGTCACAAATCGGGTCTGAACTGATACCAAAAGATTGGGATCGTCCCCTGCATATTCTCAGACCATAATGCTTTGAAATTAGAACTCAATCACAAGAAGTTTGGAAGGATTTCAAACACGTGGAGGTTAAGGACCATCCTGCTAAAGATGAAAGGGTCAACCAGGAAATTAAGGAAGAATTAAAAAGATTCATAGAAACAAATGAGAATGAAGATACAACCATTCAAACTCCTTGGGATAGAGCAGTACCAAAGTTTCTACAAATAGTCCTATATTGGTTGATTTTACTGTGGGTTTTAACCTGAGGCTTTATCTCTGCTGAATTTTTTTTTATTTTATCACGATTCTGCTCAACTTAGAGCAAATAACAATGGAATAGACCTACAAATGTGGATCACCAAATTAACTGAAATAGTTATCAGTCTACTAGTTTTAAAATGACCAATGGACGCCTGCCTGGCTCAGTCTGAAGGGCGTGTGGTTATTGACCTTGGGGTCGTGACTTCGAGTCCCACATCGGGCACAGAGTTTCCTTAAAAAAAAAAAAGAAAAGAAAAGCACAAGTGTTTAAAAATGCCCCAAATCAATAAGGCTCCCACCGATGAGCTGGCCCATGGTGGGATGGGACTTCCCACCTGCTCCTTCAGCCGCTGAGCCCTGAGCACAGAGAGTGCCAGAGCTGAGAAGCCGACCAGGTCCTCCTTCTCGGAGCTCATGCTCCAGGGGGAAAGATGGACAAAATACGGAAAATCATCAGGAATGAAAAGAGCAATTGCTCCCTAAAAAAAGAGCCTGATGCTACCTCTGACTCCTGAACTCTACAGGTGAGGCTGTGTCAAACTGTGGGGCTTTGACAAACGCAGCAGCTGGGGTTCCAGGGAGCCACTGAGGGGAGGAGGTGCAGATCCAAGCAGAGCCACTGCCTGCCAGGATCACAGCCTGTGAAGAAGGCAGAAGGGAGCATGGAGCCAGCTCTGTGCCTTCTTTTGGGGTCAAGGCTGCTCCTCCCTTCCTGAGGGGGCTGGGGAAAGTTGTGTGGATGGAACTGGCTATAGACATGGAGATGTGACGGGGGTGGGGGTGGGCACTGACAGCCCAGACAGGAGGCATTCCAGCACATTCCAGTCTGAGGAAGAGCCCGGGTCAGGGCGACACACTGGGTGCACCGCTGTCCACAGCTCACCCAGTGGAAATGAAGGAATGGCCTGTAACACACGACAGGTAGGGTTTCAGGATGAGGACAGCCTCACACCTTCTGGGCCAAGACTCCGACAACTTCTGTAGGGTTTGCCTTGGATTCAGGAGACTAGGATCGTGGGAAGCTATTACCTATCCCTCCCCCGGAGGGACTGTCATCTTCTGGGCCTCCAGAATGAGAATACAGGTGCCCACGTGTGTGCACACAGGACCTTGTGGGCCTGGACACAGGTACACACCAAGGAAGAACATGTGGTGGGAGGTATTTCCTGCATGTGACACCCGTCTCCAATGTCATAGATATGATGCCACAGTGGCCTGGGGACATCTGGAGGAAGCACCCGCTAGGATACTCCCTGTTCCACAGGCAAGACGCAGACCATCCCCGACAGGCACAATGGCTTCTGAGGGGTCAAAACCAGGGAAGAATGGAAAGTTGTGTCTGAACCCAGGTGTGTTTCCAGGCTGGGGCCCTGGCTGCACACAGTCCTTCCATGGGGCCTGCGGAGAGGGATGCGGTTGTGTCATTCTGTGCACACATGCCATTGCCTGCAGGGAGCCGTCGGCAGCCCCGAGCACTGCTCCTGAAGCTTCCTCCAGGTGTGGACTCAGGCAGGGGGTTCCAGGCAGTGAGGTGACTTCCTTGACACAGAGCCCAAAAGAACTTGGAACCCCTGTAACCAGGCACCCGCATTCTAGGGCAGCCCCACCTCAGGGTCACTTGGCTGGAGACATCCGCGACTGAAAGATGTTCTCTTGCTACTTTCCCACTTCTGGGGACTCTGGTTTCCAGGAACCCCAGGGATGCCGCTTGTTCACAAGGGCTTCCAGTCAGAGGAAGAACCCGGGTCAGGGCGACACACAGTTCACAAGGGGCTGTAGACTTTGGCTCCACCATAAAATCCAACGCCTCAGGGCGTTTATCAAGAGGCACCATAAGGTAATACAGAGCAGCCCAGCCCAGGCCAGGCCACCTCTGCCAGCCATCCTGGGCAGCCCCATCCCCTCCTCTTCAGTTTCAGGGAAACAGGGATCTGTGGGCAGGTCACATCCAGGCTGGAGGACGTTGCAGGGCAGCAGGTCCCCGGTGATCCCTTCAGGGTCACCCTGATGTCACGGTGGGCAGGGTGGAAACAGGATTCCTGAGGTGCCTCTTACCCAACCCAGAGTTAACCCAAGGCCTGGCAGCTGCATCCCTTTGCTCTCCTTGGGGGAGGTGTGTGCCGACTGCACTGTGGTGTGTCTGGAATGGAGTCAGCTGGGTGTGCGGCCCAGCCAAGGCAGCCAGACCGGGCGCTGAGGCCTCCTGCCGGGCTGCCGGGCACTGTCTTTACACGGAGATCCACCCAGGACATGGGGCAGGAGGGGGAGGAAGAGGTGGTCTGCCCCACCGCCTTGGGGAACTGGGAATTGCCCTGCACAGCTAACAGAGGCCAGCGCAGGCTCCAGGTGAGTGCAGGGGCTGGGGCTATCTGACACCCAGGGCTCTGATGTGGCAGGAAGACCCCGGGTCCCAGAAGCCAGCCTGCAACTCCCCTGGGCTCCCCCCTAGACACCTGCTCCCACATGAGCTGGATTCCCCTCCTCCCCAGACTTGCCCCCATGGCCCTGACCCTGCCTGGGCCAGATGCAGAGTCCCTGTGCACAGATTTGGAGGAATATCAGAATAGAGCCTTCAGGGGATGGCTGGTCGCCCAGTGGTTTAGCGCCTGCCTTCCACCCAGGCCCTGACCCTAAGAGTCCCGGTATCCAGTCCTGCCTCGGGCTCTCTGCACGGCGGCTGCTTCTGCCTCTGTCAGTGTGTCTGCCTCTCTGCTTTTGTGTCTCTGTGTCTCTCATGAATAAATAATAAATGTTTTAAAAAAGAGACACACCATGTCTCATCGCACTCACTCTCCAGTAGTTTGCACTGTCCTATGCTTTCTCCTAACTGGTGCTCCCCGGAGACCCCATTGGCCTGAGGTCCTTCCCCACCTTCCCCAAGGCTTGAGCATGGTCCTGGTGAGTTGGGAGACTTTCTCCCAAAGGGACACGGGGCTCACTGTACTGTGTCTATTGCTCCGCAGTTAGGTTTTGAAGGAGCACATCCCTGACCCCCTTCCCGGGGTCAGGCACAGGGGCCTCGTGTGCTGCACAACATGTCAGAAGGCCAGTCGGTTCCCACAGCCATTGAGCCCTTCACTGATGCAGGGCTCGATGCGATTCCCTTCTGTTGCCAAATTACAGGACGGAGCTCAACATCCTGCAGCCCTCACACCCTGAGCCCTCCCACCCAAGGAAAGGTCTCCCTGTTGGCACCTCAAGAGACAGACGTGTGGTCAAATTCAAGGGGTAAAGCCATTAACGCAGGGAAGTGATTTTAAACCTCAGCTGGCAGTTGGACCTGGGATGCCAACCTCTCCCACTAGATCCTTGTATTGATCCAAATTTGTTTGAAAATTTATCCTCTCAGATTATTTCTTTATTGGATAATTTGCTTGTTTAAGAGGCAGGCAGGGAGCAAGGAGTAGGAGAGGGAGACACGGGCTCCTCAAGCACACTCTGCCCTAAGCGCAGAGCCTGCCAGGGGCACGATCTCAGGATGTTGAGGCTATGACCTGAGCCACAAGCAAGAGTCAGATGCTAAGTGACTGAGCTGCAGGCGTCTAGCCCCAGGTTCCTGCTGTGGGGAGAGAGAGTCCCTGAGATGTTTCCAAAGGAAATCCTGGCCCCTTTGGGAACATGGACCCTGTCATTTGGAACCAGTACACCACCAATGCTCAATGGAGGTCTGGCCATGAAGACCAATGAGATCTCTGTGATCCAGAGTGGGGGGATTCCTACCCTCCCAGTCTCCCTGGGGCCAGCTCCATTGTGAACAACACCCCTATCTCCGAGATGGATGGCTCCCAGTCTGCCATCAGGGCTGAAGTGGAAAAACCAGGTGCTGCCGACAGCGTCCCCAAACACCAATTCCCTCACTTCCTCGAAGAAAATAAGATTGCAGTCAGCTAAGCTCTTGTCGAGGGAGAAATGCAGGCAGAATGACCTCTAGAACTCTACTTTTTTTTTTCCTTGTTAGAAGAACCCATCTCCTCCTGTTTTTCTTACTGATGTGCAGATATTTACACTTGTGATCACAACCTCAGGCAAGTCCTACAATCAGATGTTGTTATGCTGCTTTGCAAAAAAAAAAAAAAAAAAAAAAAAAAATTAAAAAAGAGAAAAGAAATTGAAAAAAGAAAAACACCAAAAAATACTGAAACGTATACAGGCTAGAATTTTTTTTTCTTCATTTTGGAAAGAAGCGGGTCCTGCAAAGTAGCTTTGTTACTTGCGACAAGCTGTATACATAAAACCCTTGTACAACCAAGAATAAGTATTTCCAAAGACTATCCTCCTATTTCAAGTTGGAACTTACTGAATTAAAATGGACAAGACAACTGTTAGCCTATTGGGGGAGGGGGTACTGTATACTTCCCTGGTGACTCTATGTGGGTACGTGGACAAGATCTGGCATCTGTTTAGGGCCCTGTTTCGTATGACACCCACCCACCATCTTTCCATTTTTTTTCCTGAATGTACTTTCTTTTTCTTTAAACCAAGGTTGTAGAATTACAAAATTCCTTCAACCTTGGTCCTTAGGTAGGATACCCTCAAATGGACTGGTTTAGTCCTTAGGGGGTCAATATGTGTTGCTGCTTATTTAAATAGAGTCATTCAGAGCCCCAAGAGTGGCAATGTACTCCCTATGCTTTCCAGGTGTCTCATTCGTGAGCCAGCAGGAGGGCTAGGCACCTAAGCAGGGACCCTCAGGTGACTTAATTTGGTTCCCCAGTGCCTACTCGATCAAAGACCTGGGTTTTCCTTCTTGAAGAAACTCACGGAAAGGGCATATTTCTTACAGGTTCACATACTACTTTGTACAGAAAAAGTGTCCTTGGTGCAGCTTATGCCAAGTTAGTATGAAGATTGTTCTTGAGTATTGCATGAAGGCTACGATGTTCGAATGGGCAAGTCATGGGTGTGAAAGCTTTAATTTATCTACCTCATTTATTTTTTTATTTTTGTAGCCATAATGTCTATTTTCCTATTTTATGACCGCTGAAGTGTTCTAATGCGCTTTCTTAAACCTGAGTTGATGTGTGGTGGGAGCAGCTGGACGTGGAAGATATTTTCATGGTTCTTTTTTTTTTTAACTCTACTCGCCCCCCCTTTTTTGTATATGTAATAATGAAACATGCTCTGATGGTTGAACAAAGAGGGAGAAAGAAAGACTTTAATTTCCGAGTGGAGAATCACCTTCTTTGTGGAAAAGTAGATCAAGACTGTTAACAAAAGTTGGTCTGTGTTATGGCACCTGACTTTAGGATCCAAATTTTTTTGGCCACGTTGTGCCTTTCCTTCTGGAATTGTAAGTTGAGAACACAATGCTAGTACCTCCTTACACTGTGAAGTGGATATTGTTACTGAGAACACACCAGCGCTTTTTTCCCTGTTAAGCAAATCATGCCCGTGTGAATGTATGATCTGTGGAGAAACCCCTGTAGTTTTTACCTGCTGATGCTGTCGGTCTTGTTGGAGAATAAATTTTGGATGTTTTTGTTCTCCCCCCCCCCCAAAAAAAAAACAAAGAGCAAAATCATGTGATAATCATCTTTCTCTAATCGACTTATTTTGCTTAGCATAATAACTTCTAGTTCCAACGACATTGTGGCAAATTGTAAGATTCCACCATTTTGATATCTGAGTAATATTCCATTATACATATATATATGAATATATATATATAATGCATATATATTCCATATATTTATAATATAATGTTGCTTTCAAAACCCCTGCTCACGCTGCTTCACCTCCTGTGGAGGAATTCCAGCTCCACTCACCTGCACCCAGCAAACATCCGTTTGGGAGATACTCATTTTTCTTTCTCTTCAACAGTCTCCTGTCTATTCCTTGGGACCAAGGTCTCCCACTTTTCTACTCAGAGGCCTTTTCCTGATGCTTCCGTTATGAGTGATGGCATGATTTGTGACATTAAAAATACATGTCTCTCTCAGACATGACATCTTAAGTTCTTGAATTCAGGATATGGTTTATTCCTTATGGAGCCTAGAATATGGCCAATGGCCAATGTACATCAGCAGAGCTGGTGTTGGATAATCGACCCGGGATCACACAACTCATTAAGAGCAAAACTTGATGTGTGTGCCTGCAAGACTTGGTTCATATCCTCTTTGCTTCCCTCCCTGACAATGAGATCTTCTACCCTGGAGATGCTGAGCTTGAACACAAAGATCTTTCTCCTAGAAATGCACATTTCTGGAATCCTGTGGAAGAACTTGGAAGTGATATTCTGATAGGAAAAATATTACATATAGGAGTTGTTTTAGGCAGAGGTAACTAATGGAGAAAGATTTACTTTTCAAAAATGCATGACACAGTAAAAATACCAAAGAGTGCAGAAATAAAAGCTGAGGCCAGGAGAGGTGATCTCCAAAAATGTAGGTCTCCTGAGATAATCAGTTACATGGAAAATAATCAAATATCAATCTTGCCCTCCTGTCCTATATTTACTTGGGAAGAGATTCCCAAGCTGCTGTTCATCAAAGGAGTTGTACCAAGTTCTGGATCTTATAAAGGCCAAAGAACGTATGGATACTCATTCTGACTTGTGTATTCTGCAGAGAAGAATAACAAATCTTCCTTCTCTTTCCTCCATAGATTCTTTATCACACTCAGATCTCTTACCAGAGGCAGACAGCTTCTGAGATGCCTCTGTTGACCCTTGAGGATGAAATAGAGGCCAATCTCTTGACCCTACAGCAAGACACTACAGAGGTCTAGCTGTAGGGTCAGATGTTCTCTTAATGAACCAACCAGTTATGGGCAACTCAGAGTACAAATTATCGGGAACTTGGTACTAAAAAAAGGAGGGGGGCAAGACACTTACAATATAAGTGTATAATATAAGAAATTATGTATCTTACAGTATAAGAAAAGGTTTATGATGAAAATAAGAACTGCCTTGCAGAGAAAAAAGACCAATAAGCTATACACATTAACAGCCCTGGTCCCATAGTTGAAGCCACAAGGGGATGTCTGAAACATTTAATCTGGACTCCAACATCCAAATAGGTAGTATGTAAACAGTTATACTTAGATACATTTTATAAACAAGACTGCAATAATGAAATATGAAAACCACTATGGAAATTAATAGTTTAAGACATACCTTAAACATTAAAGAGAAATACACAGAAATGTATTAATAAAAGACTATATTCACAATAAAAATATCAACGAAACAGAATAAATACATATCCAGGACCAAAAGAATAAGTAAATGCTTGTTATCTAAAAGGAAATTTTGTAGTAGAATATCTACCAAGACAGGGTTGCTTGGCTGACTCAGTCGGTTAAGCATCAGATTCTTGACTCTTGATTTCAGCTCAGGTCATGGACTTATGGTCCTGGGATCAAGTCCCACATCAGCTCTGTGCTCAGAGGGGTGTCTGCTGGAGATTCTCTCTCCCTCTCCTTCTGCCCCTCCGTGTTTGCTTTCTCTCAAATAAACAAATCTTTAGATAATGATAATAATCCTATTAAGAGAATATCCACCAAGAAAATCAAGGAATACTCTTTTCTATTCTGGATGCACAGGCCACTTTTAAATATTATTTGCATTATATTCTCAAAAGAGAGAGAAATTGATTTTCCTCCTACCCAAGAAGGACTCAATTCAAATGTGTTTTCTCATCCTTTCCTAGGAATGCATATAGTTACAAATGAAAGCAAAGGAAGAGATTACGTGCTGTAAAGAACAAATAAGTATTATACCAATTTCTCAAAGAAATAAAATAAAAGTCAATGAATTATCAGTAAGGTGCTCAAAAAGATAATTATCTGTCAGAATTCTGAGGTTAATGAAAAGTCCTTTAAAAACAGAATTTAATACATTTTCATTTAAGAACAAACATTATGTTTTGTATAGAAAAGCATTATCTTCAGATAAATGATAGTGATCCCAGGTGCAGGAAGCCTAAAGAATCAGGAAAGGAGAAAGAAAACAAAAAGGGCAAATTTTCATGTGATTAAAAAACAAGCAAGTAGTGTATAGCAATGCTAATTTTATAAAAAGTCACGTATGGCATATAAACACATACACACTAATGTTTATATATTCATATATATATATATAATTTATATTTAAATACATATATTTAAATAAACTAATACATAGTATCATAGTACACAATCCATAAAGGTAAAATTAGTTAAAGCCAAAGCACTCCTACTGTCTCTGCTCCAGAATTTGCTCCTGGGTTGATTCCAAGTGAGGGAACACTCCTGGTATATCCATACCCTATACCAGTTTGTCCAGAATTTAACTCTTCTTCCATATCTGGATGAGAGTGGATTTTCCTTTGGGAAGATAGCTTTGGTTTGGTTTGGTTCGGTTTGGATTTTTGTTGGTGGAGAAGCAAAAGACACGAGAGGTGACTAGAGGGGGAGAACAGGCCTGCTCAGGACTTCTTCAGCTAGCCTTTCTCACTGATCTCCCTGGGCACATGGAAGGAATCCCCTCAACTGCCCATGAAGTGCCAAATCTGCTGGAGAGCCCAGCATTAAGGCCCTTCGCTCAAGCCTGCCTGCCTCCTCACCCCTGTGCCCTGTATACCTGCAGGTCCAAGAATCCTTAGGCTACTTCACTAGCTCCAATCCTGAGATTCCCCTGTGAGGATAGGCCTTTCTACCCTTGGACCTCTGGGATCTTCATAGGCTTCCAGAAGGTAGGGAATGTTTGTTTCCCCACCTATACATCAAGTGGCCAGAAATCAAGAGCCAGGAAGCTGGGTTTTCCTCAGAGGCCATGAGATACCAATAGGGCAGCATTAACGGGATGAGACCGGGGCCCAAGGCTCAAGGGGCCAGACTCTGACCTGGGTCACATAATGATTGCATGAATGGCAGTTACTTAGGCCTTGGGGGCAGGAGAAGGATCCCACACCATGGCTTCTCTACTGACCTCTGACTTTTAAAAGCCCAGTGCGCTCCTCCAGGAGCTCCTCTACCCTCCACCTACAGGCATCTGCACAGAGAGAGGGAACACCCTTAAACATGTGCTCTGGAGTGAGGAAAGAGCAGTCAGTTGTTTTTCCTAAAAAAAGAAATTCTCTCAACACGACAATGGATGTGCTTTGGTTTGGTTTGGTTTGGTTTGGTTTGGTTTGATTTGGTTTTGTTTCATTTAGTTTCATTTGGTTTGGTTTCACATGGTGTTGTATTGTTTTGTTTCCATGAGCCCACATCAGAGATATGCCTGAGGATGAGAGGCAGAGAGAGAAAGAGAGAGAGAGTCAGAAGGAAGCAACCAGTCCTGGGTCTCGTGTTATTGGACCATTATGTGCCCACTTGTCAAACATTGCCTCCTTGAGAAATCATCTGGAGGGTGAAAAATCTCCATGCCCAGGCCTCAGGAAGGAGGCAGCATGAGCCAGCATTGAAGTGGGTTTTGGGATATGTATAGAGGACAACCGTCAACTCGTCCCATTACAGACCAACGTGCAACCGAGGCCCCGTGTGGTGCTAATGGCACCCACCCTGGATGCTCAGGGATCAATGTTCCCTATGCAGTACTTCACGCAGAACCCTGGGTGTGCAGGAGATCCTCAATGTCTACGTATTCCCTGAACCGATCAAGCTGCTGTCTCCCCTCAGGTAACTAAGGCTGGAGGAATTAATGGAATTAATATAATTACAGAGAGGTTCAGAAATGCCGAGAAAAAACCCCCACAAAACAAGATCAAAAGCAAGACATGCACGCTATTCATCTGTGCTAATATTTTATTAAGGGACATAAAACACTACACACAATTCTAAATTAACACTAAAGAATAAACAAGCTGCATGGGTTAAATATTGACAATCACAGTTCCCACAAAGCTACCAGCATTGACACAAGAAAAACCCATCTCAGGAGAAAACAATGTCCATTTGCAGAGCCCACAGCGGGTGGGCTCTATGTGTGTGTGCCTGTGTGTGTGTCTCTGAATGGACATGTAAGTCCATGCGGATTTGGTGGATACCAAAATTTCTGCAAGTGAAATCATAGTGGTACATTTTAGCATGGGAATTAACCTCAGGACTCCTGTTTCCTGACTATTGGTATTTTACCAACACTTCTGCTCGATTTAGAGCTAATGGCAATGAAAATGGGGTCAAAGTTTGAGGATATTCATGATGTAACATTCATTTTGTCAATTAAAACTTCCAGTTAAAAACGGAGATATCATAAAGAGCATTCTACACAAAATTTTTTTTGACTCCGTGATTACAGAATAAATATCCTAAAACATGGTGGTGTCAAAGATGACACTTTTATTCTCTTAGTGTCCAGTGATGACAAGTGAACGTCAAGAATTCAGCAGGGCCCCAGTGTTTCTGAAGCCCAGTCACTGACCAAGGCCTGGCAAAATGCTCCTGTTGTTCTTGGCCTCTGTTTAGTAACGAAGACAAATGGACTTAGGTTTCCACCTTTCCTAAGACTTACCCAAATTCATAAACTGGAAAAGGTCATGGTCACAAGAAGGAATTAATTGTCTTGTCGACTCAAAATTTCCACAGACACTACTAATTCTGTAAGCAGAATAAACCATAATGGCATTTCCAAACCACGAGCCACCGCAGTGCCTTCCTCCCTGCATCTACAACTGCCAAAACCATAATGTGTAAAAAATGTGCAAGCCTACAACATACTCCAATTAAATCGAAGTATATAATGGATATTGGTGTAGAACTACCTGAGGAACAGTTAAAATTAGGCATATAAAAACTGGATTTAAGATATAGACTTGCAGAAAAAGGAGTTTTAAAGGAATCTTTCCCAAAGCATAGAACCAGCCAGTGAATTTCTCCTGTTGTAGACCCGAGACACACCTAAGCAGAAAATGATATTCATCTAAACCTTCATAATCTTTGTATATTGGAATCATAGTAGAGAGAGATGAAGGTGTAGAAGCAAAGCAATGGATGCCACGTTCCCAAATAATTGGTTACAGCTACAAACACTCTGGCTGGTGAGGAGAACGTGTTCCTATGTGATATCTCAGCTCCTTTGGGAAAGTGATCTTCCCTGTCCTACAGGACTGACATCTGACACTCCTTGGCTCCCTTGCGGTTAGTCAAAGGAAAAGGACTTTCAAAAAGATTTCCTTTGAACATAGAAACTCTGAACAAATTCTGTTCAGAAAGGTGCAGGGACACTTAAAGAGGTTGAGAAGAATCTGAATGTGTTGGCTGGTTTTCAGAGGCAAGATTAGGAGGTGGGCTGACCTGAATGTTCTCTATGAGAAAGGGACCACACCCAAATCCTGTAATCCAATCAAGCGATTCCAGTGGATTAGAGGATTTTGTGCCTTATCCCAGGGCCCAAAAGCCATAAAAGGTGGAGGTGAGGGTCACTATCTGCCATTTGGAAACTGGCTCAGTGAGAGAAGCATCCCTTTGTGACCTGAAGCTCCTGGTTGAATTTATCTTGTGGACACTGTTTCTGCCGACATGGAGGCTGCCTACCTCCACCGCTCAGAGGAGTCTCAGTTCAACGACTCTCCCAAACCCCAATCATGCTGGTCAAAGAGAGGTGGTGCTGAAGTCCACGGAGGACCCTCTCTGCCTGAGAAGACAACCCCTGCATCAAAGACACTCTCCTCCCTGACTGATCCTTTGGCTCCCGCATCAGCAGGGCGGCCTCCCACCAAGACGCCTCTGAGTTGGGAGGATCTTTCCCAGGTGGGAGCTGGGCTTCAGAACATGGGGAACACTTGCTACGTGAATGCAACCCTACAGTGTCTGACCTACACAGAGCCCCTTGCCAGCTACGTGCTGTCCCAGAAGCACGGGACAGCCTGTAGGAAGCAGATATCCTGCATGCTGTGTACTCTGCAGGCTCACATGACCCGGGTTCTCTGCCATCCTGGACGTGTGCTCCGACCCCTTCCACTCCTGCTCGCCGCCTTCCACACACACAAGCAAGAAGATGCCCATGAGTATCTCATGTTCATTCTGGATGCAATGCAGCAAGCATGCTTGCCTGAAGACAAGCCCTCAGACTCTCAGCATGCTCAGGACAGCACCCTCATCCAGCATATCTTTGGGGGGTACTTCAGGTCACATATCCAGTGTCTCCACTGCCAATGCATTTCCAGCACTCTGGAACCTTACCTGGACATCAGCCTGGACATCGGGACTGCTCAGAGTGTCAGCCAAGCTTTGGAGCAGTTGGTGAAGCCCGAAATGCTTGAAGGTGAAAATGCCTACCATTGTAGTAAGTGTCTAGAGAAAGTGCCTGCGTCCAAGGTGTTGACTTTGCACAGTTGTGCAAAAGTCCTCATCCTGGACTTGAAACGATTCTCAGACTTCACAGGCAACAAAATGACTAAGGAGATGCAATATCCTGAGTGCCTTGACATGCAACACTCCCTGTCTGAGCAGAGGGCAGGACCCTTGGTTTATGTGCTCTATGCCGTGCTGGTGCATGCTGGGTGGAGTTGCCACAGTGGACGTTATTTCTGTTTCGTAAAGGCAGGAAATGGCCAGTGGCATAAAATGGATGATGCTAAGGTCAGCGCCTGCGTTGTGACTTGTGCCCTGCGCCAACTTACCTATGTCCTCTTTTATATGCAGAAGACCGATATGGAAAGAGACCTTGTGAGTGGGTCAGTCGAGGGAGGAATCGCATCTCCCGAGGCAGACCCCGCGGAGGTGGGTGAGGCCTCAGGAGAGAGCACAAGGGGATCCCAATGTGAACCTTGCTGAGTCGGAGGAGCACGGGGAAGAGACCTCAAGGCAACAAACCACATTAGACCAGGGGAGATGCCTCCAAGAATGCAACCGACCTAAGCCTGAACTTCATGTCAGGAGAAGAGAATTGCTCTTCCTGAGATGCAGTCATCCTTCAGCACTCCAAATACAGACATGAGATGCCCAAGAATCATCCTCAGCAAAACCATGGACCTGCTCCACACTGCAGCTGGGATGATCCCACCTCAGGTGGCCGGGGATGTGGCCAAAGTCCCGCATGTGCCAGGGAGAGCCAGACCAACCAAGAGGACGAGCAAGAAGGGACAGAGGTCTGGGGAAGCAGTGCAAGGATGTGGTCTACTAACTTTATTGCACATGGGCACACACGCGCACGCCCCACACACACACACGGTGTCACTCACTCACCAAACCCAACACAGTCCCACACTGGAAATATTTGGTGTTGTGTGAAATGTGTGTTCTGTATGTATGGAAGAACCATCTGTGTGGGTGTGTTCATGGGCTATGGCCTTCGACTGAAACTAGAGGACACTGACATTTAAAGCGGGTTCATTGTCATGATCTTATATTGGAATAGTGTGGATTCATATGGGGTCTATCCGGAACCGGCCTCTCCTTCAGCCTTGGGGAGAGTAGGGGCAACTTGCAGGTGAGAGGCAGTGAGCAGTCAGGATTGAGAGTGGATATGATGCTGAGGACCTGGATTTGAAGTATATTCGACCCTCTCGTCATGCTCCGCACTTCCCATTGCTTATCTTCTATTTATATCGAAAGAATATTTGCCTGAACAGAAGCATGCGTGGGGCCTTGCCAGCGATGGTGTTTGGTCATTGCTTGGAAATGGTAAGAAAGGAATTAAATGCTTATTTTGGGGAGATAACTGCATCCAGCCTGATTGAATCTCATTGAATGTATTATGTTCCCTTCACTATCTCCTACATTAAGACGGCAGAGAAGGAAACTGACAGGGACTCTATTCCAAGGGGAAATGCCCAGCCTCCCACTGAACATAAGTTTCTATGAATATTTTGCTACCGTCTGCTATGTGGCACCTCCTGCCACAGAAGAAGTGGACTCTGGATTTCAGACCAGTTCAAATTCACATTTGGACCTGGGTTGATACCTCAGAAAAACAGTGCCAAGTTCACGAATCTAGCAAAATGGTTTTTGAGGTCAGGTTATAGGTGTTCTGTGTTATCATTCTATTTCTTACAGAAGTAATTAACAAATTGATTGTAGAATGAAAATTATCGCATGATAACCAAAAGCTGAGTGGTGACCATAGATGTGCAGTTGTGACATCTCATCATAATGTATGTTCACT
The DNA here is from genome assembly GCF_011100685.1 of Canis lupus familiaris. NCBI lineage: Eukaryota > Metazoa > Chordata > Mammalia > Carnivora > Canidae > Canis > Canis lupus. The sequence continues at coordinate 37,502 of NW_023330488.1, read as the reverse complement.
CTCTATTCAAACTTGGACATGCCACCCTTACTGGAAACTAAGGGACAATAGGAACTGTGCAGAAGAAATCACATTTTTTTTGTAGATTTTCATGTAACAGAGGCAGAATTAGAGATAGAAAGTGTCAAGGTTTCTTTCATGTATGGGAAATTTTTTTTTTTTACAAACCCAGTTTATCCTGTCATAAAGAGTGAGGGAACCTCTGTGTATGTGTTTGCTAGAGTTTCCTAAGAAGACCTGTAGGTATCCTCGTCCTCTGAAGACTGTCATAGGGAATGAGACAGCTCATGGACTGGGAGACTTGTCTTTCACAGAAGAGGACCCTCAGGAGGAGTCTGTTGGAATAAGGATATGTCCCCCCTCCTGGACTGATATGGTGAACCAGCAATTCCTCCGCTGAACTAGTTGGAAATGGTCAAGTCCACAATGTGCTACGGGTATGCTTTTTGGGCGGCCTACACATATACTCCCCCCACTACACAGACACTGCAGTTTTTCGTTAGGTATATATATGGGAATCTCAAAGGGTGCTTACCAATCCAGAATGTCAAGTTTGTCTTACTGAAATACATTTTCTAAAAAATGTAGGTAAATCATCCTGGCAATTTGTACATTGGTTGTAAACAGAAGTAAACAAGTTAATCTGAAACTGTTTTACAAATGTCTGAATTTCTGATTTAGAAAAAGATCCCATCCAGAGATCTGCAAATTATACCATGTTTTCTCCTAGAAGACATTTTCTGTACTTGTTGATATTATTTTTCTGAAATTGTTATGGGGAATATTGCATCTGCTTTGTTCATTTTTGATCTAAAATGTTATTAGGCAGTTGTGTGTTTTTTTTATTCTTAATAGAAGACTGCAACATATGATTTGGTGTGCATGCTTTTACTCCCCAGTATTTCAGATATTTGAAATAATTATTTTATTTCCAGGCTGGCTCCTCACAGAGGCTTCTTTGCCTGTTTACCCTGAGTGGAATTCCCGCAGCCACATCTAGGTCACCAGCAACCTAAATTCATAGCCTCCCTCTATGGGAATGTCTCACTCCTACTCACTGGATTAATATAGGGGAAGCGCCAGGAGCCATTTAAGAGGAAATGCAATGGGACATGGGCACATTATTCTTCAGGGTCTCTTCAGTTATGAGGGCTCTGACCAGGAAGAAGTGTGTGTGAAAAATTAGGTGGGGGGAGTAGATTTGAACCCAGGAGCACACCATCTCTGGCCAAGGCTAGTAGAGACACCTGGGAGGGATGACCAGGAGATGGTTGGGATAGCACATTGTGGGGACTGTGGAGGCTGGACAGTCAGCAGATGAATTCTCTGGGTAGGTGTCTGGAGGTCAATGCTCATCCTGTCCAGGTATCATTAGTCACTTAAGGGGTTTCACTCTATATCAAGATCTATTAGTCAGGAGGACAGACCGAAGAATCTGCATAGCCTCCCACAGAACAGATTCCCCAGTCCTTTCCAGGGAACCCGGAATTGCCAATCCTGGATGCAGTTTCTAGGGAGACCTCCAACCTGTTCCAGGTGACAATGAGTTGAGTCCTGGCTCCATCAACCTTTGCAAGATGTCAGGCTGGAAATGTTTTCACAATAGGGATCTGGGCTGAAACTGGGATTTGGGGACAGCCCCAGGCTAGATTCCATGGCGGTATGTGGAGGCTTTAATCTGGGAGGCCACATTGAATCAGTGGTCTGTGAGGTTGACAACGAGGGTAGGTTCCTGGCCATGGTGGGTGGATGTAAGCTGAAGGGATTACTTGACTTCCCTTCCTGAGCTTTTGTGTTGTCCAGCAGGAGAAAACAACGTCAGGGCTTTTCACAGGAGATATCCTAGGGGGCATGTGTGTGTCGTAACAGGTTTGAGCTCATGCAGGAGACTTGTGGAAACAGCTTCTAGGGAGATTGCCTCCTCACATGGGGAATGCATTATCCCATTACCAACTGCTCTAATAGAAGATACCACAGATGGACCACATCTTACCTCTGCCTCTCCACTGTTGGTAATCAACCACAGTAAAGGCATGGAGATAGGAACAACCATTCCACAGTTATATTATTAAAAGTGCTCATTTTACTGGGACAAGAAACCCAACCGAGTGGTGATAAGGAGACATAAAATACATTAGCCTCCTGTTACCAGAGGGCGAGGATGAGGAGGTTTCAATACAGTATTTTAGTTTCTTTAGCAGAAGCCATTGCATTCACTCTTCTGGCAGTGGACAGAGCTAATCCTGTCTTTAAAATTTTTAGTGATTGTGTGATACACAATTTGGAACCCTTATGGAAACAATACATTTTGTTGCATTCGGGATTGTTCCATTTGGAGACATCTAAGTAAACCAGTTCCATGTGGTGGCTCTAGCATGTTGGGTCTCACATGCCAGGGATTCATACATAGAAGCAAAGAATTGAAGGAAACATGGTACCTGAAGACTCCATAAACAAGGAAGGGAACTCAGGGAGAGAATGGAATTTTAAGAAATCCCACACAGAGTAAGAGCAAGGGAGTGAAGATACTCTGGTTCATAGACGTGAGACAGTAGTGGATAAGGAAAAGCCCCCACTGTCAGGAAGGAATCCGATTGCCAATTCCTTCCAATGTGGCTGCTTTGGCAGTTGAGGTGTTCTAGATAATGTCTGGTCAAGGGGCCTTAGTGTCCTATGCTTCTTAACTGGAAATGAAAAATAATGTGAAACACGTTGGTCTCAGGAATGTGGGAGGCAGCTCAGCACCCAGCAGCATGGCTGCTGGGTAATCTCCTTGAGAATCTCTCTCCCCTCTATTTTTCAGCCCCCACTCTCCTGCTACTCTGTGGTTTCTCTCTGGTCTCTTCTTGTCTCAAATCTATCTATCATCTAATCTATCTCTATCTATCTATCTATCTATCTATCTATCATATCTATCTATCTATCATCTTAAACAAGAAACAAAAAATGAACATGTTTGCATCTTTGCATCAAAGTTCCCACATCCAAGTCAATTAGATCTGTGGAGTCCAGTGTTACTCAGTAATGTGGAAAAAGGCACAAGCCTACAACGTACTCCAACTGAATCAAGAGAATAAAAGGATATTGGGGTGGAATTCCCTGAGGAACAGTTAAAATGAGGCATATAAACACTGCATTTAGGATATAGACTCCTGTAGGAACGGAGTTCAAAGGAAGTTTCCCAAAAGCATAAAACCAGCCAGAGGATTTCTCTTGTGGTGGACCCAGGCCACACCTAGGCAGATACTGGTATTCATCAAAACCTTCATAATCTTTGTAGATTGAGATCATAGTTGAGAGAGATGGAAGTGCAGAAGCAAAGCATGGACACCATATACCCCCAAATAATTGGTTACAGCCTCAAAGCCTCTGACTGGTGAGGAGAAGGTGTTCCCCTGGGATACCTGAGCTCCTTTGGGAAAGAGATCTTCCCTGTTCTAGAGCACTAACGTCTAACTCTCCTTCGCTCACTTGAAGTTACTCAAGAAGAAAAAGGACATTCATAAAGGTATCCATTCAACATGGAAACTCGATCAAATTCTGTTCAGAAAGGTGCAGGGGCTGCTGTTAGGGAGGTTGAGAAAGACCTGAAGGTGCTGTCTGTTGAGGGAGGCAAGATGAGGAGGTGGGCTGGCCTGAATAGGTCTCTATGAGAAAGGGACCACTCCCAAATCCCTTAATCCAATCAAGTGATTAGTGCCGATTGGAAGCTTTTGCTCTTTATGATATTTCAGTTTTTAACTGAAAGTTAATTGACAAAAAGGATATTACATTATGAATAACCTCAAAGTGTGACCCCATTCTTATTGCTATTAGCTCTAAATTGAGCAGAAGTGCTGGCAAAATACAAATAGTTCAGGAACCGTGAGTCCTGAGGTTAATTCCCACGCTGAAATATACCAATATAATTTCACTTGCAGAAATTTTGGTATCCACCAAATCCGCATGGACCTACATCTCCATTCACACCCAGACACACACACACACAGGCACACACACAGAGTCATAGAAATCTTTCTCATGAGGGCATCATTAGCTTCCTTGCAGCTGCTGATTGGCTCAAACCCTGCTGCAGCTAAGAGGATTAGATGGATGTCTTTCAAGTGGTTGAAACGTCACGTGACCTCGGAGCAGTATAAAAGTCAGGGAGCAACGGAAGTGGCCATTCCTCACCATCCCTCTCTCCCACGGGACACACCGTCTCCTGCAGTGGAGCCTGTCCAGGACCTTTCCCAGCATCTCCTGACAGGCGTGAGGACCACAGTTGCACTTCAGGTGAGTTTTCGGACCACTGGTCCTACCTTTCCTGAGCGAATAATGGGACAGTGAGGAAATGGTGGAGGGATTGGCCCTTCCTCCATGGGTTAAGGACTCTTTCTGGTCTAACATGTTCTAAGAGCAGGGACTGAGCCAAGGCATGGCTGTGAATGCCCAGGACACCCGGAGGTTCCAATGCGAATGGAATGGGGCCTCGAGTGTCACATTGGTGTGGGGTGGTAGACGAGCAGGGACAGAAGGCCTGTAAATGTCTCAGTGGGCACTGCAGACCTAGAGAAGACACAGGATCAGGGTGCCTGCGCAGCTCCATTGTTTCAGGGTCTGACTTGGGTCGGGTCATGATCTCAGGCTCTGGAGATGAATCCAGGCGCTCACTGGGTTTCCTGCCCAGGGAGTGTCTGCTTCTTCCTCTGTCCATACAACTCAGGTGATCACTCTCCCTTACACACACACACACACACACACATACACACTCACTCTCTCTCTCTCTCCCATAAATAACTGACTTTTTTTCAATAGAAGAATTACCTGGTTCGCAAGGTGAAAAGAAATTCACTTCCCAAAGTTTCGATGGCAGTTAATTAGGGGCACTGCCACGAACACATGGAATGGAAGTGCTCAGATGGGCAGCTTCCCATGGAGTAGAGGGGAATGTGTTTTCCCAGTGTATCTGGACTTAAACTATGGCTTCCTCTGGCGTCCCAAGGGGCATTCACGATATGAGAGAGGGAAGCCCACTTTCCCGATGCTTTTGCCTTTTGCGTGCTCCATGGTGGATCCCACTGGGCCTCAATCGGAGAGGTCTCGTCCCTGGTTTTGTTTCCACAGGGGATTTGGAGAGACTTAATGATAGTGTCAACAAGAGTCCCTGAGCCTCCAGGGTGGCTTCCTCAGAGCGGGGATGTGGCTTGGCCAGGAGGGTGTAGACAGGAAGGAGGAAAGAGAAGAGACAGTGGGAATTGTGTGTTTGGCACAAATGTCCTGACACTCGCTAATGCCTCCTTGTTAAGACGGTACAGGGAGGAGGCCGATGTCATGGTGAATAGGACTCACTTGTTTCTTTGCCTCAGGCTACCCGAAACCCATCCCCGAAGCAGACTGACTTGTCCCTCCAGGACGTGGGACTGATGGCGGCGCGTCACAGCCAGCTTGGGCCCAACAAGACCCTTGAGAGCCCAGAAGGGCAAGAGGCCACAGACAGCAGGACTGGCCCTCAGAGTTCCCAGACCAGAGGAGGAGGATCCCAGGGTAAGTGTGGAGGCTGGCATGGGTTTTGAAGCAGGAGCTCTGCCAGGAGTCTTGAGACAGGCTAGGCTCCCAGAAGATCATGGCCCAGACTCAGTTGTCCAATGTGACATGGGCAGGAAATGCCCCAGGCTACACATTGGGACACTCGAGGCTCTGAGCATCAGCCCCAGGGCACCATAAGATCAGATTCAGCCTTCAGATTAGATTCCCGAATCTTAATCTTAATGATGCTTCCACCTGTCTTCAACCTGACACCTCCAATGCCTTCTCCCTCCCCTCCCCTCCCCTCCCCTCCCCTTTCCATGGGCTGTGGAGGAAGCATCCTGAGGTCTTCACTATGCTGGCACCTCACTAGCCAGATAGGATGTCCCCTGTCCTCAACCCATGTGCCACACCCTGAGGATGGCCTCCCATTGGTGTGCTTGGCAGGTTCACTGGCATTTGAATGGATGCACTGACTCCTCCCCCTTCCTCCCCCAGGTAAAGTGCAGGGACTGTGGGGCCTTTGGACACAAGGCATCAAGCACCAGATGCCCCATAAAACACTGGGGCGCAACCCTCATTCCCGTGGCCTTGGGCTCCAGGAGGCTGAAGGAGAACGTGGAGCCGTGGAGTCAGCGGGACCAGCGGCACCAGGCTGGGCTGTTGAACCAGGCTGAGAGGGAGAAAGTAGAGAGACGAAGGTGAGTAATGGGGCTTGCTGACCCGAATGCCAGGGATGAGACCGATAGACACCGTGTCTGTGCGCAAGCACACTGTGTGCCCTGCTGCGTGCGGCAGAGTCAGGAGAGGCGAGGCAGGCAGAGGAGCTCCCAGGCTAACAGGGACCACATTTGGCTGATGGTGCTGTCCCTTGCTGACTTGGTGTGGGGTTTTGTGGCTGGAGCAGTGTGCCTGCACCAGTGAATGTATGGAGCTTGGCACAATATAAGGCAAACTCTCTCATAGGCTACTGAATGAGAGAAACTGCCTGGACGACCTGGTGGGCTCACTTTAGTCAGGGTGAGGGGCAGGGCGTGGGCGTCAAATGGCGGAGTAGGGAAAAGACCATGTTGGCCCAAGCCCGGACCTGGGTGTCCAGATGGAAGACAGGGAAGGGAGTTCCTTCTCCTTTCCATGCTTTGATTTCTTGTGCAGGCAAGAAGCCGAGCAGAGGAAGGCCCTGCTCCAGAGGTTCCCCAGGAGACCCCGAGAGGGGCAGAAGCGCACCTGGAAGGAAGGCACAGAATCTTGTGACTATGTGAGGGTGAGTGTGCGCTGCTTCCCGGCTGCTGTGCTCTGTGGGGCACTCGCTGGGCTCCATTGGCCTCCTGGGGGAGGGCGGGGCTCCACTTCCACTCTGACCAGGGGCAGTTGAGTGGCCCGGTCTTTGCACCCATTTTTCCCTTGGTGCCCATGATGTTGCCTTATGCCTTGAATGTGTGCGAACAGTGGGTTTGTTGACATGTGAAGGTCATTGTCGGACACTCCTGGAACACATGCCATCCTTAGAGAAGAACAAGCCGCTGTCCTTCCTGACACATTCCCCCACTGCCCATCCCTCCTCAGGAGCTGCCACTGTGACCCTCCAGCAGCAGGACTCCTATAGCCTCGTGAGCAGAGTGGATGGAAGAGCTGGTCCAATGGAGGAAGCATCGATGTGAGGCTAAAATTTGTGTGTTCCTCCCCGATGTCAAAAGTGCATCAGCAGCATCCAGTCATGCCTTTGTTCCGGACCAGCCCTGGAGCCGGATTCCCTACTTGTAGGTCAACAGATCCCATCTCTTTCTTTCCCTGTTCTGGGGGAGGGGGTGGTTCAGAAGGTCTTAGGCATTTGTTGGTTTCTTTCTTTCCTGAATGTTCCTTTTGCCTTGGTGCCGAGGCCACACTCATGGTGTCCCGTGTGTTCTCTTTTCCCACAGCGTCCACACATGCCGATGCCCGTCTACACCACCAGGAGGCCTTCTATCCCTGAGCCTTCCCTGCTGACGGAGGCACGTACTGAGAACCCTGACGTGCGTGTCCGGTCCCATTCCATATCTCCTCTCAGTAGCCCTAAAGTCAGCCTCAGCCCACCTAGTGGACCTCCTGGTGTCCAGGAAATGCCGGTTGCTGACACACCTCAGCCGGCACGCCAACCCTGTGTCAGGGCTGATAGCCTGGTTGTGCAGCAGAGAGCCAAGAGGCCCTTCCCAGTCTCCCTCGAAGATCCCCAGGCTGGCACCAAGGTCCATGGGCTGGGACACACCCAGGCACCACCCAAGTATCCTGAGGAGAACACCTGTCCCGCTGTCAGCAACGCATTGCAGACAATTCCCAAATGGCCCTCCAGACTCCAGGCAAGAACTGTGCCCAGATGCCCTAGACAGGACCCAGAACCCCCGAAAGAAAAGCGCGATGGAGCCCACCCAGCACATCCCCAGGAGCATCCAGGGAGCCTACCTGGGGATTTCGGGGAGTCTATGTCCCTCCGGAAGCATATGTGCACGTGGATGCACAGCCGTGCCCCCGCAGACCCGGAAGACACCTGCCCTCCTGCCAAGCAGGGGCACCCGGCCCACACCTGCCACACCTCACCTGGAAACGCTGCAGCCGTGCACCGTGTCCCCCACGGCCGCCCTCTGTGCTGGCCCCCACTCAGCCCCTGAGAATGGTCTTCACCAGATTGGACAGAAGCTGCTGGAGCTCCAGGTTTCCTAGCAGCTCCCTCATTCCTTCCTCCCGAGAAGCCAGGCCCTGCTCAGGGCCTTCCTGCCACACAGATGTCGGATGGAGCCTGTGACTATGTCCCCTGGAGTATCCTCCACGATGACCTACAGGTGTCCTCATCCTCAGAAGACATGAGAGCGAATAGCCAGGCTCCTGGCCTCGGACACTTGTCCTCCACCCCACTGCACCCTGACGGGTGTCTGTGGACCTGAGGACGTGGTCCACTCCTGGACTGATGTGGGGATTCGGCAGCTTGCTCAGCCTGCATTGCATGGAATATTTCAGGCCCACAGGTTCCTGCCTCTCATGTTTCTGGGGGCCGTGCTCAGATGCCCACCCCTCAACAGACACACTGTACTGTTCTTTAGGGAAATCCATGGGCTGTGGCAAAGGCTAGTCTTCCCTGTGGAATGTCAAGTTGTTCTTCTGGAAATACATTATCTGTGAAATGGAGGGCAGATTTGAGTGAGCACTTGTCACTCCAATGGAAATAAAATCTAAGATGTTAAGCTCTCTTTGGTTTACGCATGTCTGCATTTGGGGATTCAGCATGGCGTACCCACTGTGTGCTCTGCAAATGGATGCCGTATTCTCTCCTGACATGAGTTTTTCTTGACTCTCTGGTGGTAGCTTTGTGGGATTTCTGATGGGCAATATTTCACCCATGTAGTTCATTTTTGTTCTTGAATGTTACCTTCGAGTCGTGTGTAGTGTTTTATTTCCCTTAATAAAATGTTAGCACCAATGAATAGTGTGCATGTCTTTCTTTTGATTTTGTTTTGTAGGGTTTTTGTTGTTGTTTTGTTGTTGTTGTTGTTGTTGTTGTTGTTTTTCAGCATTTCTGAACTCTCTATAGTTTATTTTAATTCCTCCAGCCTTAATTACCTGAGAAGAGACAGCAGCATGTTATGACCGGGGGATTCTTAGACATCGAGGGTCTAGGGTACACCCAGCTCTCCTGCATGAAGAGCTGTATAGGGAACTTGATCCCCATGCATCCTGTGTGGGTGCCATGTGCACTGCAAGGGGCAGGGTCACACGTTGGTCTATAAGGGGATGAGTTGGTGGTTTCCCTCTATGCATATTCTGGAACCCACTTCAATGTTGGATCATGATGACCTCCTTTCTGAGGCCTCGGCATGGAGATTTTTCACCCCGAGATGCTTTAGGAAGCAATGTTTGACAACTGGGTCCGTGTTGGTCCAACTAGCATGAGATCCAGGCTACAGTTCTCTCTCTCCTCTCTCTCTCTCTCTCTCTCTCAGAAATCTCTGATGAGAACCCATGGAAACAAAACCATACCACACCAAGCCAAGGCAAACAAAGCCATAGTGGTGTTGAGAGGATTCCTTTCTTAGGAAGAGCAACTGAACTGGTCTTTCCTCACTCCAGAGCACCTATTGAAGGGTGCTCTCTCTTTCTTGCAGATGGCCTGTAGCTGAAGGGTGGAGGAGCTCCTCGATGAGCACACTAGATTTTTAAGAGGCAGAGGACAGTACAGAAGCAGGTTTGGGATCCCTCTCCTGCTCCCAAGCCCTCCGTAACTCCCATCCATGCAGTCGTTATGTGACCAGGGTCAGAGTCTGGCCCCTTGAGCCTCAAGCCCCTGTCATCGCATTAATGCTGCCCTATTGCTATCTCATGGCCTCTGAGGAAAACCCAGCTTCCTGGCTCTTGATTTCTGGCCACTCGATGTATAGGTGGGGAAACAAACATTCCCTACCTTCTGGAAGCCTATGAAGATCCCAGAGGTCCAAGGGTAGAAAGGCCTATCCTCACAGGGGAATCTCAGGATTGGAGCTAGTGAAGTAGCCTAAGGATTCTTGGACCTGCAGGTATACAGGGCACAGGGGTGAGGAGGCAGGCAGGCTTGAGCGAAGGGCCTTAATGCTGGGCTCTCCAGCAGATTTGGCACTTCATGGGCAGTTGAGGGGATTCCTTCCATGTGCCCAGGGAGATCAGTGAGAAAGGCTAGCTGAAGAAGTCCTGAGCAGGCCTGTTCTCCCCCTCTAGTCACCTCTCGTGTCTTTTGCTTCTCCGCCAACAAAAATCCAAACCGAACCAAACCAAACCAAAGCTATCTTCCCAAAGGAAAATCCACTCTCATCCAGATATGGAAGAAGAGTTAAATTCTGGACAAACTGGTATAGGGTATGGATATACCAGGAGTGTTCCCTCACTTGGAATCAACCCAGGAGCATATTCTGGAGCAGAGACAGTAGGAGTGGTATTGGCCACAGTCCATCAGCATGGACTTCCAAAATTCTTAGAAAGACCACCTCCCAGATTATTCACTCAAATTCATGATGGGGATTGACAATGCGCAATGCAGTTTGACTCCATTTTTGCAAGTGGATGTGAGAAAACAGGCATCCCCTTCCGAAGCAGCTGAAATGATCCGACTTTGTGTACTTCTGATAGATTCACTTCCTAGCTGCCATGTACTAATGGGACCTGCTCCCTTGCCCGGAGTGGAGACCATCTTTTATCTCCTTTCCCTGATATCCCTTTCACTAATTTCTATATTCCCCCGTATGAATGAGACCATATAATGATTGTCTTTCAGAAGGAGAGAAGCAAAACTGCCTTCTAGTTGCCAATGAAAAATGGTCTCTCAAAGAGTCCACTGCAAATGTCCATGAATGATGGGAATCCAACTCTCTGGATGTCAAAGTAGCAATATGACCTGTCATCCACATGTGTATCCAAGGCATTCGACTTGACAAAACATCTCCAGGACCGAATTGAAGGGGTACCACAGAAAGGATGAGAGAAACCCAGGTAGATACTAGAAGATGGAGACATTTCCCAAAGGTGACATATGCAGGGATGGATGTCAGATAGAGGACAGAGGACAGAGAGATAGGGGGTAAAAGTATTCTTTTGGGGCCAGTGCATAGCCCTCCATCTGCACTGGCAATACCCTGGCCGTGTCTGAGTGCCAGGGCCCAGGAGAACCCGTGCTGTCTTTCCAGTGTGAAAGCTGGCAGGCTGGAGACCTGGGAACGACCATTGTGTCACTGCCAATGCTGTCCCACGGGGGCAGGGTTCTCGTCCTGGGACATGGGTCAGCTGTGTGCTCCAGGAAGGTCATGGTTTGACTGGCTGAGGTCACTCCACCAAGGAGGACATTCTGCTCTGCTAAGTCCACGGAGGTCAGAGTTCATAGCATCTCAAACTGTCCATCGGACCCCCTGGTGGATTGTATAGGAAAAGAGGAAGGGATCCCTGGGTGGCGCAGCGGTTTGGCGCCTGCCTTTGGCCCAGGGCGCGATCCTGGAGACCGGGGATCGAATCCCATGTCGGGCTCCCGGTGCATGGAGCCTGCTTCTCACTCTGCCTGTGTCTCTGCCTCATTCTCTCTCTCTCTCTCTCTGTGACTATCACAAATAAATAAAAATTAAAAAAAAAAAAGAAAAGAGGAAATCCCCATGGACCCTTGAATTGAGGAGGAAACAGGTCCAACCTTGGTGCATGCAAATTGGCCAGTGGACTTTTCATTTGATACTTCCCTATTCTGTTTTTAGCCTTTATTTTTCAGCAGATGACTATTTTATTTGTTCAAATTGAAGCTGATTTAGTTCATAAAAATATAACTCATGATCCCGCTCCAGATTCTTGTATTCCCCACCTAATTGTCAGCTGAGTCTGTTGTATTACAAAAAAATGTTCAGGCCCAACACTCCCAAAAAATCCCTTGTAAAACCTATTGCCCATCATTTTGGAGATGAATTGACCTGACACTATAGATCAGTATTCTTTGTCTAGTCCCATTCATGATCAGTGTCTCCATGATTGAACTGTTTTTTTTTTTTTTTTAATAATAAATTTATTTTTTATTGGTGTTCAATTTGCAAACTTACAGAATAACACCCAGTGCTCATCCCGTCAAGTGCCCCCCTCAGTGCCCGTCACCCTTTCACCCCCACCCCCGCCCTCCTCCCTTTCCACCACCCCTAGTTTGTTTCCCAGTGTTAGGAGTCTTTATGTTCTGTCTCCCTTTCTGATATTTCCCACACACTTCTTCTCCCTTCCCTTCTATTCCCTTTCACTATTATTTATATTCCCTAAATGAATGAGACCATATAATGTTTGTCCTTCTCTGACTGACTTACTTCACTCAGCATAATACCCTCCAGTTCCTTAATTATATTTATTGGTGTTCATTTTTATTGTTTAGAAATGCTACTGCTTTTTGCATGTCAATTCTACAGGTTGCAATTTGAAAAGAAAAAGTTTCTTTAGCAGTCTGTGTGTATTTGTACCCTTTAGGGTCTTCTATATATATGATCAAGTGACTTGTGCAGAGAGATAATTTTACTTCTTTTCAGATTTTGATGCTTTTTCTTGATTAATTGCTCAGAGAAGTACTTCCACTACTAAGTGAAATAGAAGTAATGAACTCTGACCTCTTTGCTTTGTACCTTAAAAAAAGAAAACCTTCCAGTTTCTCAACATTGAGTCTGATGTTAGCTGTAGGTTTTCCCATATGATTAATATGCTGAGGAAATTTCCTTTTATTAGTAGTTTATCGATGGCTTTTGTTAAGAAAGCTGGTGAACCTTATAGATGCTTTTTCTGCATCAATTGAGATCTCTGTTTATTGTTATTTTTCTCATGCACTCTACTACTTTGATTGCTTTGCCTATGTTGAAGAATACTTACATTTGAGTAATAGAATCCTGGTCGGCCATGGTGGTGTATAATCCTTTCCATATGCTTTTGAATTAATTGTGCTTGTACTTTGTTGAAGATTTCTACATCAATGTTTATAAGGCATCTTGGTCTATACTTTCTTTTCTCGTAGCATCTCTGTTAGGCTTTGGTATCAGAGTACTGCTAGCCTTACACAATGAGTTAGGAAGTATTCCCTACATTTCAAACTTTGAAATTTTTTGAGAAGTACTGTTGTTAATTCTCTTTAAATGTTTGGTAGAATTCACAAGTGGAGCCACCTTGTTTAGGACTTTCCTTTGTTGGGGATTTTTGATTACCAAATCAATCTCTCTCTCTCTCTTTTTTTTTTAGTTGGAAGTGCACCTTTTGAATTTTTTTACATATATTTTTTTAATTGGAGTTCTATTTGCCAGCATATAGTATAACACCCAGTGCTCATCTCATCAAGTGTCCCCCTTAGTGCCTGCCACCCAGTCACCCAATCCCCTTGCCCACCTCCCCTTGCACTACACCTTGTTTGTTTCCCAGAGTTAGGAGATTCTCATGTTCTATCACCCTCTCTGATATTTCCCACTCATTTTCTCTCCTTTCCCCTATAGTCCCTTTCACTAATTTCTATATTCCCCCGTATGAATGAGACCATATAATGATTGTCTTTCTCCGATTGACTTACTTCACTCAGCATAATACCCTCCAGTTCCATCCACATTAAAGCAAATGGTGGGTATTTGTCATTTTAATTTGTAATGGTTGAGTAATAGTCCATTGTATATATAGACCACAGCTTCTTGATCCATTCATCTATGATGAACACCGAGGCTCCTTCCAGTTTGGCTCTTGTGGACATGGCTGCTAGAAACATCGGGGTGCAGGTGTCCCAGCGTTTCACTGCATCTGTATCTTTGGGGTAAATCCCCAACAGTGCAATTGCTGGGTCATAGGGCAGGTCTATTTTTAACTCTTTGAGGAACCTCCACACAGTTTTCCAGAGTGGCTGCACCAGTTCATATTCCCACCAACCGTGTGAGAGTGTTCCCTTTTCTCCGCATCCTCTCCAACATTTGTTGTTTCCTGCCTTGTTAATTTTCCCCATTGTCACTGGTATGAGGTGGTATCTCATTGTGGTTTTGATTTGTATTTCCCTGATGGCAAGTGATGCAGAGCATTTTCTCATGTGCATGTTGGCCAGGTCTATGTCTTCCTCTGCGAGATTTGTCTTCATGTTTTTCCCAACTTCTTGCAAGGTACATCCACAAAGGCAAAAGAAAAAAGCAAAAATGAACTATTGGGACTTCATCAAGATAAGAAGCTTTTGCACAGCAAAGGATACAGTCAACAAAACTAAAAGACAACCTACGGAATGGGAGAAGATATTTGCAAATGACCTATCAGATAAAGGGCTAGTTTCCAAGATCTATAAAGAACTTATTAAACTCAACACCAAAGAAACAAACAATCCAATCTTTTCTCTTTTTATTTTTTATTTTTTGCAAAGCAGCATAACAACATCTGATTGTAGGATTTGCCTGAGGTTGTGATCACAGCTGTAAACATTTGCACATCAGGAAGAAAAACAGGAGGAGATGGGTTCTTCTAACAAGGAAAAAAAAGTAGAGTTCTAGAGGTCATTCTGCCTGCATTTCTCCCTCGACAAAGAGCTTAGCTGACTGCAATCTTACTTTCTTCGAGGAAGTGAGGGAATTGGTGTTTGGGGATGCTGTGGGCAGCACCTAGTTTTTCCACTTCAGCACTGAAGGCATACTGGGAGCCATCCATCTCGGAGATAGGGGTGTTGTTCACAATGGAGCTGGCCCCCAGGGAGACTGGGAGGGTAGGAATCCTCCCACTCTGGATCACAGAGCTCTCAATGGACTTCATGGCCAGACCTCCATTGAGCATGGTGGTGTACTGGTTCCACAGGACAGGGTCCATGTTCCCCGAAGGGGCCAGGGTATCCTTTGGAAACATCTCAGGGATTCTCTTTCCATCAGCTCCTAACAGAGCCATGGTGTTCTCACTGGCCAGCTCCTCCCATGGCGAGCCGAGCTATTGTCTGCCCCATGCATCATATAGTGGGCCTTCAAGTTGCCCTTGGTGGTAACGGCTCGCCCACATATGTCACACACGAAAGGCTTCTCCCCAGTGTGAGTCCGCTCGTGAATGTGAAGAGCGCTCGCCGAGGAGCAATTCTTCCCACACTGTGTGCAGCCGTGTTGTTTGGCCTGTCGGCGTGGCCGGGCCGCTGGCAAAGCTGTCACACCTGGGGACATGGCCGCGGGTCCAACAAACGCACCAGGGACTTGGACTTTGACATAGGTTGGCTGGGCTTGAGGAAATGTTGCTGGCAGACTGCTCCGACCTTCCATCTCTGTGCGGCTGTCCTCGGAGCTGTCTGCTTTGCCCCCAGCATCAGGAGGCCTGGACTTGACGCTCTCTGCCTGGCTATTGGCAGGCGTCAGGGCCTGGAAGGACGTGGTCACCAGCATCTGGACTTTGACTCTGGTACTCCTGGTCCCCTATCACTGAGGACGACGAGGCGTTGGTCAAGCCGTGGCTCTCCACCGAACCGTTTTCTCTGCTGCTCTGTCGCTGCAGGACAAGAGGAGCAGGACCCTTTTTCCGGGACGTATGAATGTGTATTCAATTGCGTTTGGATGTAAAGTTCTGTAAATATCTGTGAAATCCATCCGGTCCAGTGTATCTTAAAGCTCTTGTTTCTTTAGAGATGTTGTTCTTAGAAGACCTGTCGATTGTAGAAAGTGCTATATTGAAGTCACCAAGTATAAGTGTGTTATTATCTAAGTACGTCTTAACTTTGGTTATTAATTGATTGATATACTTGGCGGCTCCCGCATTCGGGGCATAAATATTCATGATTGTTAGGTCCTCTTGTTGGATAGATCCTTTAAGTATGATATAATGTCCCTCTTCATCTCTTACTACAGTCTTTGAGAAAAACTTTATCTGATATAAGGATGGCTACCCCTGCTTTCTTTTGAGGACCATTTGAAAGGTACATGGTTCTCCAACCCTTTATTTTCACGCTGGAGGTGTCTTTATGTCTAAAATGAGTCTCTTGTAGACAGCAAATAGATGGGTCTTTTTTTCTTATCCAGTCTGAAACCCTGCGCCTTTTGATGGGGTCATTAAGCCCATTCACGTTCAGAGTTACTATTGAAAGATATGAATTTAGGGTCATCATGATACCTCTTCAGTCCTTGTTTTTGTGGATTGTTTCCTAGGACTTCCTCTTTCTTTTACAGGGTCCCCCTTAATATTTCTGGCAGAGCCAGCTTGGTGGTCACATATTCTTTCAGTTTCTGCCTATCTTGGAAGCTCTTTATCTCTCCTTCTATTCTATTCTGAATGAGAGCCTTGCTGGATAAAGTATTCTGGGCTGCAGGTTCTTCTCATTTAGGACCCTGAATATATCCTGCTGCCCCTTGCTCACCTGCCAGGTCTCTGTGGAGAGGTCTGCTCTTGTCCTAATGCTTCTCCCCTTAAAAGTTTGTGATTTCTTATCTTTCACTGCTTTTAGGATCTTCTCTTTATCTTTGGAATTTGCAAGCTTCACTATTAAAATTCGAGGTATGAGTAGTTTTATTTATTTAAGGTGGGGGGGGGATCTCTAAATCTCCGGAACTGAATGCCTGTTTTCCTTCCCATGTTAGGGAAGTTCTCAGCTATGATTTGTTCAAATACAGTTTCTGGACCTCTGTCCCTTTCGGCGCCCTTGGGAACACCAATTAAGTGTAGATTTTTCCTTCTGAGGCTGTCATTTATTTCCCTTAACCTGTCATCATGGTCTTTTAATAGTTTTCTGTTTTTTCCTCAGTTTCTGTCCTTGCCATCAACTTGTCTTCTGTGTCACTCACTTGTTCTTCTAACTCGTCAACCCTTGTCATTTGGACCTCAAGTTTGGATTGCATCTCAGTTAATTGATTTTTAATTTCAGCCTGATTAGATCTAAATTCTGCAGTCATGAAGTCTCTTGAATCCTTTATGCTTTTTTTCTAGAGCCACCAGTAGCTTTATAATTGTGCTTCTGTATTGGCTTTCTGACATTGAATTGTAATCCAAATTTTGTAACTCTGTGGGAGAGAGGACTGTTTCTGATTCTTTCTTTTGAGGTGAAGTTTTCCTTCTAGTCATTTTGCTCAGTGTGGAGTGGCCAAAAACAAGTTGTACTGGAAAAAGAAGAAAAAGAGAAAAAAAAAAGTTGAAAAAAAAAGAGTAAAAACGGGGGTGGGGAAACAACAGAAACAAACAGAAAAGAAAAAACAAAGGGGAGTATCCTCTGATCCTATATACTCTAAATCCCTTGACTTCCCCTGGAATTTTGCAGTCCCGCTTCATCAATAACTTGCTTTTCCCCTGACCTTCCTGCTGGTCTTCTGGGGGAGGGCCCTGCTGTGCTGATTCTCAGGTGTGTGCACCTGGGGGAGCTGCCCAGCCCTCTGCCAGTTGTACAGCTCAGTGGGAGTTGTTTATCCAGTGAGGTCCCTGCTCAGTCCCAGGTGCAGGGTGACACCAGGAGGGACAACAACAGTGGCGGCAGCCAGCTGTCCAGCCCTGGAGTCAGCTCCCACAGTAACTACCACAGCTCCCAGTCCACAGGGACCTGGATGCTCTGGGGGCCAGGGCCACTGAACTTAACATCTCGGGGCCACCTGGCAGCAGGAGCGTCCTGGCTGTCCTGTGTCCTCCCGGCCTCTGCCTGTCCTGGGGGGAGCACCAGATCTTGGGCTGTGTCCCCCAGTGCCTTGGGCTCAAGGGCCTGTGACTCTGTGAATGGACGTAAAGTACCACGATGTATAATTTAAAAGCATCAGAGTAAATTTTGTGCCAAGTTAACTAATCCTATATTACAAATAAATTCATAAGCCATTATAGAGGTTAAAGAAAAACAAAATATAGAAGCAGTGCAATGACGGGGAGGGAAGCCTCCGTTGGGCTGCAGCCATCCCGAGCCCCACGGTAGGAGCTGGGGAGGGCTCCCGGGTGGTTCAGGGTATTGCTCAGGTATCGAAGCCTGTTGCTCCAGAGGCAGGTGGTGGCTCTGGCACTTTGGGAGCCCTGATTGCAGGAGCCAGTGCCTACTCTTCCTCCGGGGAGGCCGAGGGTGCAGGTGGCTCCTCCTCATTGGGGCAGGGAACCATAGGTGCGACCACCAAATGCACTGACTTAGACTCAGGAGCCAGCATCTCAGCTCGGGCCAAGCCCTCAGCTCCAGCAGCCAGGACCAGCTCGATCACCTCAGGCCCTGAAGCTTCAGCAAGCCCCACAGTCAGAGCTGGGGTGGGCTCTTGGCGTGGTTCAGGGTGTTTTTCGGTGTCTGAAGCCAGTTGCTCCATTGAGTTAGGTGGCTGCTCTGGCACATCGACGACCTCAATAGCAGGTGGTGGCACCTGTTCATCCTCCAGGGCTCCCAAGGGTGCAGGTGGCTCCTCCAGAGCATAACAGTGAACTAGAGCAGTGACCACTATCTGCAGGGGCTTCGACTCAGCAGCTGGCACCTCAGCTCAGGCCAAGCCCTCAGCTCCAGTAGCCAGGACCAGCTCGGCTCGATCACCTCAGGCCCTCAGGTGAGGCCCTCAGGTGTTGTTCTCGGGCCGAAGCTGTAGCTCCAAGAAGACAAAGTATCATCACCAGGATGGACTTTCCATGTCCCTCCCAAATCAAGGACGCTCTTAGCATTGCTCAACGTGAGTGAGTGCAAGAGCCCTGGGAGGTCTTCCCAGACTTCAGCCCGTGGGGATGCTTGTATGAACCTACCCACTGCTACCGGCCCAGCTGCATGGAGGCTTGATCTGTGGGGGCCCACCCTGTCCCCAACTAGGCCACCCCCAGTCCTCCTCACCCCCAGCCTCTGGCTCCGCTGCATGGGGGTGTCTGAATTGTTTGAGGAAACGCTGGGCACGGTGTTCCAGGTGTGAGCCTGGCATTCATGCCTCATGAATTCCAGGAGCTTGTGAGGGAGGGGAATTCTGGGAGCTGACAAAAATCCTCCCCATAGTAGTCCAGCCAAATATCCAGGATGCAGGAGATGGCCCTGGGGAGAGACAGGGGGGCACATGCGTCAGAAGACAGGGCTCCCTCACACACAGGTGTCCTGGGGAAGCACTGCAAGAACCAGGGCCCCCTGCCTCCCGCTTGGGGCTGTTGGAGGCCAGTCTTGCTCCTGGTCCACCTGCCACCTGGCGGTCCTGCCGGACACAGGCCTGCTCACTGAGGAGGGGCTGGCATGAAGCCTCTGTGCGTGGGAGCCCACGACCAGTGTTGTGACCATCATTGTCTTTCCTGGGGAAGTGGGACTCCCTCCTCAGCCTGGCTCTATGCCCACTTGCCCCTAGAATCCACCGGCAGGTGTTCCGGGATGAGGGGCATCTGGCCTGTCATTGCCCTCACTGCACACACTGTCGCTCTGGGAATGTCCAAGTGAGGAGGGCTTGGGCTCTGTGTCTTGCCAGGCCTTGCCAGGATCCGCCCAGTACCTCAACCTTCCCTCCTGTGGCTCTGCGCTGCCTCCCTCATGAGGGGCTCCCAGGGGGTGTCCTTCCACTGACTCTAATCTCCCATCTCCCATGGGGTGGGGGCTGCCTCATCCATGAGCCCTCACTGGCACTCCTGAGCACCTGCTGTGCCCCTGGGTCCAGGTGCCACCATATTGGTGAGTGCAATGCTCCCCACACCCTCTGCTCCGGGGCCCAGGTGTGGGGTAGACAGGGGGTTTGGAGGGGGAGGGCATGGAGAAGGTCTCCCTTAAGGGTCCCAGTGCTCTCCCACAAAGCCCACACCCCATCCACAGTTCTCCTTTGCTCTTTTCCTGAAGGGCCCCTAGACCTTTACTCTGTCACAGGAATTGGAGATGTGTGGGGTAAGGGTCCAGCAGCCCCTCTGACCCACAGCCCCCTCACTGCCCTCCTGGAGAGGGGAGGCCCTCCTGCATGAGCAAGAGCCCACTCACATTTTCCACCGCTGCAGGACTGCATCGCTGTCGTCATGGGCAGCTACGATGCATCCATATCTAGAGGAGGGCGGGGGGCATCACATGAATCGTCCTGTGGACGTGACCTCTCATCATGGGGGCTATAACCCTCTGACCCCAGACAAGTCCGGAGCCCTGGGGGGCCGTCAGCTCTGTGTGTGGGGCCACGGGCATCTCCTGGAGAAGCGCCCACATCTGCTGGGGATTCCTGAATGCTTGAGGAATTAGGGCTCCGGCCAGGCCCATGGTTGATATCCGAGTGGGCCTGGGGCACCCTGGTGTCCCCAGTCTGGTTGCTCCAAGACACAGACCCGCGATGGACTCTCAAACCTCCCTTTCAATAGGGAAACAGGCCAGCTCAAGACCCTGGTGAGGGTGGGGGAGGAAGCCCAGGCTTCATCATGGGGAGAGAACCATGGCTGGTGAGCACAAGCACAGCCCCTCTAGCTGACCTGCCACAGGCCCTATGTGACTCTATTCCAGTCAGAGGAGCAGCCGAGGGCCGAGGGGGGGAAACTCAGAAACATTCCCCAGAATCCCAACCAGGAGGTGGCCCATCCCACTGGGCTGCAGAGGGTCAGGGTGCTCCCTTGGTAAACAGGAGGTCCAGCACCTCTTCGGTGCTGGCATATTCATTATAGTCATCTAAGAAACTGAAAATAGAGATGATGTCCCTGCGCAGCAAGGGGGCAGCAGTTGTTGGACTTCGTGCTGCAGCACCTCCATCTGGGTGGGCTTCGTCAGGCAGATTGGATTCCACTTCCCGGCCAAGGCCCTTTCACCCTGAGGTGGGACAGATGGGATGCGCAACCAGCACTGTAGCCACCAGGAGCCCTGGGATTGGAGCACAGACCAAAGCCCGAGCTCTCAGTGGTTGCGGGGGGGTAGGAGTCCCCACAGCAGGAACCCGGGGCTCGACGCCTACAGCTCAGACACTTAGCATCTGAGTCTTGGTTGTGGCTCAGGCCATAGCCTCAGCATGCTGAGATCCTACCCCTGGCAGGCTCTGAGCTTCGGGCAGAGTGTGCTTGAGGAGCCCATGTCTCCCTCTCCTACTCCCTGTTCCCTGCCTGTCTCTTAAACAAGCAAATCATCCAATAAAGAAATAATCTGAGAGGATAAATTTTCAAAAAAAATTGGATCAATACAAGGATCTAGTGGGAGAGGTTGGTATCCCAGGTCCCAATGCCAGCTGAGTTTTAACAGCACTTCCCTGCGTTAATGGCTTTACCCCTTGAATTTGACCACACATCCAACTCTTGAGGTGCCAACAGGGAGACCTTTCCTTGGGTGGGAGGGCTCAGGGTGTGGGGGCTGCAGGATGTTGAGTGCCGCTCTGTGATTTGGCAACAGAAGGGAATCACATCGAAATCCTGCATCAGTGAAGGGCTCAGTGACTGTGGGAACCGACTGGCCTTCTGACATGTGCAGCACATGAGGCCCCTGTGCCCGACCCCGGGTGGGGGGGCAGGGATGTGCTCCTTCAAAACCTAACTGCAGAGCAATAGACATAGTACAGTGAGCCACATGTCGCTTTGGGAAAAAGTCTCCCAACTCACCACCAGGACCATGCTCAAGCCTTGGGGAAGGTGGGGAAGGACCTCAGGCCAATGGGGGTCTCCGGGGAGCACCAGTACAGAGAAAGTATAGCACAGTGCAAACTCCTGGAGACCGCGTGTGATGAGACATGGTGTGAATCTTTTTTTTTTAATAGATTAATTTTTTATTGGTGTTCAATTTACCAATATACAGAATAACACCCATTGCTCATCCTGTCAAGTGCCCCCCTGAGTGCCCGTCATCCATTCACCCCCACCCCCCGCCCTCCTCCCCTTCCACCACCCCTAGCTGGTTTCCGAGAATTATGAGTCTTTATGTTCTGTCTCCGTTTCTCATATTTCCCAGACATTTCTTCTCCCTTCCCTTATATTCCCTTTCACTATTATTTATATTCCCCAAATGAATGAAAACACACTGTTTGTCCTTCTCCGATTGACTTACTTCACTCAGCATAATACCCTCCAGTTCCATCCACGTCAAAGCAAATGGTGGGTATTTGTCGTTTCTAATGGCTGAGTAATATTCCATTGTATACATAAACCACATCTTTATCCATTCATCTTTCGATGGACACCGAGGCTCCTTCCACAGTCTGGCTATTGTGGACATTGCTGCTAGAAACATCGGGGTGCAGGTGTCCCAGCGTTTCATTGCATCTGAATCTTTGGGGTAAATCCCCAACAGTGCAATTGCTGGGTCATAGGGCAGGTCTATTTTTAACTCTTTGAGGAACCTCCACACAGTTTTCCAGAGTGGCTGCGCCAGTTCACATTCCCACCAACAGTGTAAGAGGGTTCCCTTTTCTCCACATCCTCTCCAACATTTGTTGTTTCCTGTCTTGTTAATTTTCCCCATTCTCCCTAGTGTGAGGTGGTATCTCATTGTGGTTTTGATTTGTATTTCCCTGATGGCAAGTGATGCAGAGCATTTTCTCATGTGCATGTTGGCCATGTCTATGTCTTCCTCTGTGAGATTTCTCTTCATGTCTTTTGCCCATTTCATGATTGGATTGTTTGTTTATTTGGTGTTGAGTTTAAGAAGTTCTTTATAGATCTTGGAAACTAGCCCTTTATGTGATACATCATTTGCAAATATCTTCTTCCATTCTGTAGGGTGTCTTTGAGTTTTGTTGACTGTATCCTTTGCTGTGCAAAAGCTTCTTATCTTGATGAAGTCCCAATAGTTCATTTTTGCTTTTGTTTCTTTTACCTTTGTGGATGTATCTTGCAAGAAGTTTCTGTGGCTGAGTTCAAAAAGGGTGTTGCCTGTGTTCTCCTCTAGGATTTTGATGGAATCTTGTCTCACATTTAGATCTTTCATCCATTTTGAGTTTATCTTTGTGTATGGTGAAAGAGAGTGGTCTAGTTTCATTCTTCTGCACGTGGATGTCCAATTTTCCCAGCACTATTTATTGAAGAGACTGTCTTTCCTCCAAGGGATAGTCTATCCTCCTTTATCGAATATTAGTTGAACATAAAGTTGAGGGTCCACTTCTGGGTTCTCTATTCTGTTCCATTGATCTATGTGTCTGTTTTTGTGCCAGTATCGCACTGTCTTGATGACCACAGCTTTGTAGTACAACCTGAAATCTGGCATTGTGATGCCTCAAGATATGGTTTTCTTTTTTAAAATTCCCCTGGCTATTCAGGGTCTTTTCTGATTCCACACAAATCTTAAAAAATTTGTTTTAACTCTCTGAAGAAAGTCCATGGTATTTTGATAGAGATTGCATTAAACGTGTACATTGCCCTGGGTAACATGGACATTTTCACAATATTAATTCTGCCAATCCATGAGCATGGATATTTTTCCATCTCTTTGTGTCTTCCTCAATTTCTTTCAGAAGTGTTCTATAGTTTTGAGGGTATAGATCCTTTACCTCTTTGGTTAGGTTTACCCTAGGTATCTTATGCTTTTGGGTGCAATTGTAAATGGGATTGACTCCTGAATATCTCTTTCTTCAGTCTCATTGTTAGTGTATAGAAATTCCATTGATTTCTGGGCATTGATTTTGTATCCTGCCACGCTACCAAATTGCTGTATGAGTTCTAGCAATCTTGGGGTGGAGGCTTTTGGGATATCTACGTAGAGTATCATGTCATCAGCAAAGAGGGAGAGTTTGACTTCTTCTTTGCCAATTTGAATGCCTTTAATGTCTTTTTGTTGTCTGATTGCTGAGGCTAGGACTTCCAGTACTCTGTTGAATAGCAGTGGTGAGAGTGGACATCCCTGTCTTGTTCCTGATCTTAGGGGAAAGGCTTCCAGTGCTTCCCCATTGAGAATGATATTTGCTGTGGGCTTTTCGTAGATGGCTTTTAAGATGTCGAGGAAAGTTCCCTCTATCCCTACACTCTGAAGAGTTTTGAAGAGGAATGCATGCTGTATTTTGTCAAATGCTTTCTCTGCATCTAATGAGAGGATCATATGGTTCTTGGTTTTTCTCTTGCTGATATGATGAATCACATTGATTGTTTTACGGGTGTTGAACCAGCCTTGTGTCCTGGGGATAAATCCTACTTGGTCATGGTGAATAAACTTCTTAATGTACTGTTGGATCCTATTGGCTAGTATCCTGGTGGGAATGTTTGCATCCGTGTTCATCAGGGATATTGGTCTGTAATTCTCCTTTTTGGTGGGGTCTTTGTCTGGTTTTGGAATTAAGGTGATGCTGGCCTCATAGAACGAGTTTGGAAGTACTCCATCTCTTTCTATCTTTCCAAACAGCTTTAGTAGAATAGGTATGATTTCTTCTTTAAACGTTTGATAGAATTCCTCTGGGAAGCCATCTGGCCCTGGACTTTTGTGTCTTGGGAGGTTTTTGATGACTGCTTCAATTTCCTCCCTGGTTATTGGCCTGTTAAGGTTTTCTATTTCTTCCTGTTCCAGTTTTGGTAGTGTGTGGCTTTCCAGGAATGCGTCCATTTCTTATAGATTGCCTGATTTATTGGCATATAGCTGTTCATAATATGTTTTTAAAATCGTTTGTATTTCCTTGGTGTTGGTGGTGATCTCTCCTTTCTCATTCATGATTTTATTAATTTGAGTCTTCTCTCTCTTCTTTTTAATAAGGTTAGATAATGGTTTATCTATCTTATTAATTCTTTCAAAGAAGCAACACCTGGTTCTGTTGATCTGTTCCACAGTTCTTCTGGTCTCGGTTTCGTTGAGTTCAGCTCGAATTTTAATTAACTCTCTTCCTCTATTGGGTGTAGGATCTATCTGCTGTTTTTTTCTAGCTCCTTTATGTGTAAGGTTAGCTTTTGTATTTGAGTTCTTCCAGTTTTTGAATGGATGCTTGTATTGCGATGTATTTCCCCCTCAGGACTGCTTTTGCTGCATCCCAAAGATTTTGAATGGTTGTATCTTCATTCTGATTAGTTTCCATGAATCCTCACTAAGGTTTTAATTTGCATTTTCTTTGCATTGTTTGGATATCTCCTTTTAGGAAATGCCCTTCCAAGTTTGTGTTTTTGTGAAGACAAGTTTAATTTTCTATAGGATATACTTGCAAACAATACAAATTTCACAATTAGAATGGTGAGAAAGCAAAGAGATAGGTGCTATTTGTAACTTATTCCCACAACAGAAAGCTCCTTGTTCTGTTGGTTGCTGACCAAAGCCTGGCCTTCCCAAATATTTTGCCTATTTTCTACCCAGTGATATTCTTTTACCTCCTCATTACTCATTCATGTTTTCATTTCCATATGGCTCTCCAGAGATCAAGCAGCAGTTAGTGGAGTAAGCATTCTTATGCCATCACCACGAAATCACTTTTAGTACATGTCAGATGACTATGTTTGCTTTGAGGTTTTCTGTTGTGTCCTATTGTCCATTTTCCCCTCCCTGTGCTGATACATCACTGTCTATAACATGCTTCGATGTCCAGTAGTATCAGTCCTTCAGTTTTATTTTGCAACAGTGCCTTGACATTCTAGATCCTTCACCTTTCCATGTAAATATTAGCATAATTTCCACAGGAACACCTCCTAGGAGTTTACTAGGATCGAATAAGATCTCTTGGCTCTTTTTGGAAGACTAAACCATAGAACCTTGTAATTCATGAACATGATAAATGCCTGTATTTGGATATTATCTTTAATTTCTTAATATCTCCAGCTGATATTTAATCATTTTCCTATAGATACCTTTCACAAAGTTTTTGATGTAATCCAACTAATGTGATTTCTGGTGGTATCTTATTATATATCATGTGAGCACTTTACTTTTTAATTAATAATTGTTGATATATAGAAACACAATTAGTATTTTAATAATGTTCTTATATCCAGTTATCTTGCTTTATAATACTAATCACTAATAATCACTTATGTCACTTATTTTATATAATACTGTGCTTGTTTGTTGTTTCTGATTATGTGAATACAAAATCATGTCCTCTGCAGATAATTTGTTTTGTTTCCTTCGCAGTGCTAAACAGTCTTTTACTTTTCTTGCCTTATTGTAGTTGTTAACATCTCTTTACTAAATCAAGTAAAATAGTGATGGTAGTTATCATCATATCATCATCATCATCCTGTGCCCAAACTCAGAGAGAATATTTTCAGTATGTTCACAATAATCGTGATTTTTGATGAGGAAATTTCTGTCCAGTTTACTAAGTTATCATGAATTACTATTGGAATTTATCTTTTTACAAATTTATTATGGAATCACATAGCTGTTTTCTCTCTATTCTGTTAATGGGTTAAATATATTAAATGATTGTTCTGTATTCTTGCTAGGTTATTTTTAATAATATTTTATTTGGTATTTTTGTCTCTGTGTTCAGCAGAGATTTAATTTCATTTGTTCTTGTTTTATAATATCTTTTCAAGGTTTTTGGCCTCACAAAATAAGTTAGGAAATGTTCTTTCTTCTCCCCTACAGAACCATCACTTCAATCTCTGCCTTTGTATTCACATGTTCTCCACGTGTGTATGTCTCCATGTTCAAATTTATTTTTTTATAATAATTTTATTAGTCACATTGGGCTGGAGCACACTAAAATGACCTCATTTGAACTGGGGTACCTTTGTAGAAACCCTATCTGCAAATAAAGCCATATTCTGAGGTACTCCAAGATCGCAACATATTCCGCTCAACATGGAATAGTTTTGAAATGGAAGGCACCAGGGGCATGAGCAATGATGTTGGAGCCATTCTGGTGAAAACACAAAAAAGCAGAGCACTGAGATAGATATGCAGGGACAGAAGGACAGAAATGTGAGAGGCATGTATGCCAACTATCCTGAGCAGGGCTTCTCCACAGAGCAGCTACATGGCTTGCAGTGTCATAATATATGGTGTTGTAATGACAAATACATCAAATCCAACCACAAAGAAGACCACCAGAGACCATAGATATGGTCTGGTGTCAGCATTTGCCACTTTTAGCACAGCCATATGCTCACAGTATGTCTTTGGGGTGATCTGTTTGAGGCAGAAGGGCAACCAGGAGATCATGAAGAAAAGGGGGCTCACATACTGCACGCTTTGTGCTATCACAGTTTTCCCCCAGCTGTGCTTCCAGTTATTGGAAGAAAATGAACATGGTGGAGTAGAAAGGAGATTGGTACATCTAGTACCCAAAAGCACATGGCCACCCCTGAGTGACAGATGACAAAGTATGGACGAAGCCAACCAGCATTGTAGAGGCAGTTATCTTGGTTTATTTTATGGGCTTGCAACCAGTAAAATGGACAACTTCTTAGGTGAGGTAGATGTAAGAGGCCCTTTACCATGCAAGCTAGCAGGGCCAGGAAGAAATACATGGCTCATAGAAGTAGTCAGAGCTGGCCACATTGGAGAAGTGAGCTATTTTTCACAACAGCCACAGCATAGCTGATATAGAGCAGGACCCAGATCCAGAATTGTGACTCCTCATGCCTTGGAAAGACACAGGAAGTGGGTGGGAGGCAGTCCCTGGTGGTAGCAGCTGAGGATCACTGCTCCTGGGGAAAGAACCTACCTTCTGAAGGGTCTAATCAAGTCATAAATCTGTGCTGTTTTTGAGAAGGCTGGGAACTATGAGAGCTGAGTGATCAGAACATTGTCTTAACAAGAACCCACTTATCATATGTTATAAATATACTTTTTTCTCCTAAAGTACGCTTAAAAAAATGGGTTATATCCAGTTATTCCTGATGGCAGTGTTTATCCATCACAGGCCCAGATTTATAGAATGAGGAATATACATTTCAAGCATTAAATCTCTAAATGGGAATGAGTCACAGTAAATGCTGTGTTGATCTTCATCCTTTTCTACTCCCAAAAGTCAATTGCATCTAAAGAAAGAAATTACTCCTTCATAATGCCTATGGAGGTATCTGAACATTGATCTTTCACATAGGTTTAAATGAGGTAAATTTGAAAAATCAAGGGAATGGGGAGAGGGAGGGAGGGTGTGATGTGATTTAGAATCAGAAATATATATATATTTGGTCTTTGTCCTCTTTCTGGCACAGAGCTCCTAAAACTCTTGGAATATCCTAAGTGATAAGAACCATTAAGGTGTCCTTTGTTATGTTAATGAAGTAACTTTTGTATCCCACCCAAGGATGGTGGCTGGTTGTCAGAGGAACCAACCTTGTGACAAGAGAGTTGGAAGTTTTAGTTCAACCCAGACACCCAGGAAAGGGAGAGAGAGGTTGGAGGTTGAATCAACTTCCAGGTGGCCAATGATTTGATTAATTAATGCATGGGTATATAATAGAGCCTCCATAAAAATCCCAGGAGGACAAGGTTCCCAGAGATTCTGGGTTAGTGATCATATGGAGACTGGGGGGCCTAGCACAATGGAGAGAGCAAAAAAGCTCCATGCC
This sequence comes from Canis lupus familiaris, assembly GCF_011100685.1. Lineage (NCBI taxonomy): Eukaryota > Metazoa > Chordata > Mammalia > Carnivora > Canidae > Canis > Canis lupus. Next base: position 9,242 of record NW_023330488.1, on the reverse strand, counting down.
CTTTCCCAATCCCTTGCCCTAGGCATTTCTTCCTTCTGACTGTTTCTGAGTTATATCCTTATAATAACCTGGTAGCTAGTAAGTAAAATGTTTATCTGAATTTTATGAGTTGTTCTAGCAAATTCATGGAGCACTAGGAGCAGGACATGGGAACCTCTGATTTATAGCCAGTAGTAAGGAACACAGGTAACAACAATTTGTTCTTGTGATTGGTATCTGAAGTGCGGTGGAGAGTGCACTCTTGTAGATCTGAATCATTAAGTTGTGGAATCTTATGCCATCTCCTGAACTGAATTGTAGGAAACCCAGCTGGTGTCCTGAAAATTACTTGTTGATGTGGTGTACCCCATACACGCTGGAACTTGGCCATGGAATATCCCTTTAGAGGGAGAAAGAGAGAGAGAGAGAGAAAGAGAGAGACCTAACTATCAGTCTTGCCCATCCTTCTCCTTCTGTTGCCTGGTTGACTAGGGAGACCTTGAGGCCTGAGGCCTCTGCCTGGTTTGTCCTCAGGACCTTGTGTGAGTGGGGGAGGTCTTAGTCTTATTGAAAGAAAATAATTTAAGGATTGACCAGACACAGTGGTTGAGAGGTTCAAGTGAACAGTTTATGAAAGAAAGCACACTCTGCAGCTGTGAGAATAGGCATTCTCAAGGGACAGCTATGCAACTCAGGGTTTGGGTTTCTGTCTTTCATTGATAGTTGTTAACTAGGGGGTGGAATATTTATTTCTTGGGGAGGGGATTTCTTGGGAGCAGGGCTTAATGCCTTTTCTCCCAGCTTTGGTCAGGGTCTCTGGCCTTCTCTTTCTTGGGTCTGATTGATCTGGCTTCCTGTGGACTGCTACTAAGACAGCCTTCTGACTTTTCCAATAGCAGATTATGATTTCTTCTTTGCCTCTAGGTATCCTATTAAAGTTTAACTGCCTATTCTAACCTGGGGAAGGGTGGAGGCTTGCCCAGTCACCCTGAAGAAAGAGGCAAGAGCTGGGTCAAGATCCCAGGTCTACTGACTCTAGGTAGTGCTTCTCTCACTCCCATGTTATTTCAAGGGAAATCTAGGGCCTAATTTCTGGGAAACTCAGGGAAAGGGATGTTGCCTCAGGGCTAGTTTCTTCAGTAGCTTCTACTTGAAGCATTGTTATTGCCAGGAGCCAGTGTGCCTTATGAAAGTGAGAACTCCCAGAGAACCCATAAAACAGTTTATATGAAACAGTGTTTTAGAATCCAACATGAGGCTTTTCAGAATGCATATTCATCATTCCCTCTTTTGTCCATTTAACTAATATTTAAGTATTGTCTCTTTGGAGGAAACTGAGTGTTGGGCCTGCATCAGTAAGAATATTTGGTGTCTGCCCTCAAGAAATCTCAATCAGTTAAAAGTTGAAAAAAAAAACCTAGCTGTGGAGGAGTAGTAAGATAGAAGACAGAGAAAAGTAACTATTGAAAAATTACTGAATAAATAAGGCCATGAATAAATGACTGTTTCTCCCATGTGGATACAAGAGAAATTGACTTCAACCATAAGGCCACTACCCCAACTGAGTCAGAATCTACATTGTCTCATGCTAGACTTCTCCATTCCTTTTTCAGACTCATGCTTTCTCTTCCCTCAAAGGTTTTAACTTCCTTTTTTTTTTAAAGATTTTATTTATTTATTCAAGAGAGACACAGAGAGAGAGAGACAGAGACAGAGAGGCAGAGACAAAGGCAGAGGGATAAGCAGGCTCCTTGCAGGGAGCCAGATGCAGAACTCAATACCTGACCACAGGATCAGGCCCTGAGCCAAAGGCAGATGCTCAACTGCTAAGCCACCCAGACATCCCAATGATCTTTCCTTCTTGATGTCTTGCCTACCCATTCCTGCCCCAGTCACTGTGCTTGTATCACTGCTGTTTCTTGTGGTAAGAGAACCACTGCTACAGATCTGGTTTAGGACACCCATGGAGCCTTTTATACTCCATTCAGGAAGCCAGTTGAAATGGGGAACTACTCCACAGCTTTCCTATCTCTATCCCCTCCCCTCCAGGCTGAGTCTTTTTTTAAATATGTGAGGTTTAAAATGAAGCTGCCACATTCAAGAAATGGAAATGGGCAAATTTCTTTTTAAATCTTTCTCTTAAGGTGTAGTTTTGTACAACTCCAAAGCTGTCAATAATATGGATTATCATGTAAATTCCTCTTTAGAGCTTTTAATCCACAACCCTTTATTTGTCAGCCTAAGACCTATAGGTGATTTCTTAAAAAGGGTCAATTCCTACCTAGGAATCTGTTTTTTTTTTTAATTTTAGCTTGTTTATTCCCTCCCATCCCCATTTCTTGGCTCTGTTATATATTTTGGCTCCTAAATATACCCCAAGATGTTACTTAGATTCTTTGGTTTCTGTTTTTTCATATACAAAATGTAACCGGATAATTATACCTACTTGTACATATGTACCTGCAGAGATGCAAAACCCTATAAGAAATATCCTGGCCAGTATTTACCGAGAATCCTGTATCTTTTCTGTGGTGGTCCTTTGGGAACCCAAAAACTGAGACTCCAGGTTTATCTGGAATGGAGATGAGGTGAAGGCTCTGCAAAGTAAGACAAAATACCTACTTGGGCCATTCTTCTTTCTCTGGGCATGGGAGTTTTAGCCTCAAAAAGAAAAAAAAAAGAGTTGCATTAGTCAGTAACTTCAGGAGTAGCAGACTGAGAATCAATAAACACAATTGATCATCAGGGATAAATTTATGATAATAGCAGATTGTAGCAGGTGCTGTGAGAGCTTGGAGAAGGGGTTTTTAGGATGATGAACTTGTTATGTACATAACTATAGCACCAAACACAGTGCTGGCACATACTAAGTGATGAAGTAATGCTTGCTGAATTTTGGTGTAAAATGCCATACTAATAACAAGGTGTTTGGCTCTGTGCAGAGTAGTCATACTGAAAATGCATGATTCTCCTTTTGAAGTTACTCTGGAACTGACTCCAGGCAGGCATAGTTGGACTCTGAGTACTATTTAAAATCCAGGAGAAGCTCACCTGATTTCGTTAAATATTTCCTGGCCTCTCCTAGTCAGTAGGTCACCTAGAGGTGTGTGCTCTCTGAAAGAAGAGACACACTGTGATGACTCTGACCAACTCACAAATGGGAAGTCCAGTCCCAACTCAAAGCACTCCCTTAAAAGGTTTTGGAGATGAATACAGACATGATGGAGTCAGTTACAGAATTTATGTCCTGGACCTAATGCCCTCTGGTTCTTCAGGTTTTAATGAAGGCAATCAACTGTTTTCACTGATTCAGTATACTTGAGGATACTTCTAATCATGACAGAGCTGCATGGCTTAAGTAATTAGTTTTCATATAGAGCTGGAATTGTAGCTGTCCAGTGACCTTCTTTTGGTCATTTGATACTAACTACGTTCTCTGTCAGTCTCTCTTGGTCACTATGCTCTCCCATACTTTTAGAGAATGTTTGGTGCAACAAAATTTTTCAATAGATATTTCTTGGATAGAAACTTAAAATGTTCCAAATATTTGATATTTGTTAATAAAAAGAAGTGAGTGAGGGAGAAATTGTTTTTTATATATCAAATTTACCTTCTTTGACAACAATATCCTTTCAGGTTTCCATGAAATAATGAAAAAGTCTGGTATCCCACTTGGCATCCCACAATACCTGCACATGCCATCTTGTGGTCAGCAATGGAATTGTTGTGACAATGGTACCAGGCAACTGTAACCATTTAGTCATTCTTTCATGGAAGTAGGTTTTGTTTTGTTTTTGTTTTGTGTTTGTTTGTTTTTTTCTAGTGAGCTAGGGTTAAGTATTGGATAGTGAACACCTGTGCTATGCTTTTATGGAAGTTATATTCAAGTCAGAGGAACAGATGGTGAATAAGTAACTTGAATAATTACGTATTGTGTTAAGAGAGGGAAGAAATGAAATATTTGCGTTGACAAAAATTACAGGAGCAAGAACTAGATGAGATGAGGAAATTAAGAAGCATCTCGCTGTAAAGGAGGGTACTAGATGAGACCTAAAGGATGTCAAGAGGAATATCATATGCTTTAGAAAATAACAGCTGAGGAAGAAGAAGGATGATTTAGAACAAAGTTGTAGGCAGGTAAGAAGTGGATATGTTTGGAAGAAGGCCAGAAGGGCTGTAGCCAAGGAAAAAGGTAACAATTGGTATGGTAACAATACCTCAGTGAGTGTGTTGAAAACATTGACTAGACTACGCAGCAATAACAGGAAAGGACCTACTTCTCATACATGCAACAGCACAGCTGAATCTGAAAAACTGTATACTGAGTGGAAGACACCAGACTCAAAGAATGTACTACTTATTCTGTCATCTATCAAAGTGCTAGTGAGAGAAAAATTAATCTATAGTGAAAGACATCAGATCAGGGTTTGCCTGGTTGGGGTGCAGAGGGGGTGTTTGACTCCAGAGAGGCAAGAAAACGTTCATGAAGTGATGGCAATGTTCTATGTATTAATCGGGCTGGTAGCTACAGAGGCATGCTGTATGTATCAGAACTCTTCAAGGTGGGTGTTAAACTATTTAATTTTATTGTCACAGTTATGCAGCAACCAAAATGATTTGAAAAAGAAAAAGAGAGCCTCACAATCGGTAACAGATTTGCTGATGTCACAGTCATTACTGGTTTGCTGATAACAGGGTCATGGTCCCTTTAGATCTCTAATATTTGGGAATCATGAAAATGCTCCTTCAGAATACCCATTCATTTCTGGGGACACTTTTTGGCTTTAATAGTGTTTCTCCTGGGAGAAGCAAACATGGTCCTATTCCTCTTCAAGCACCTCATCTGATGTTGGTTTTACTAACATGAGAGCCTGAGGTCTAGAACCTTCTTCACTATTGGCTTTGACAGGAGAATGGATGAAGTGAAAGAGGATAAAAGGACAAATGCAACAATTGTGATGGAAGGTTTTCACCTTGCTTGTGATGATGCTATCATGTGTGTATGCATATGTTCAAATTCATCAAATGAATACATTAAGCATGTGCAACTTTTTGTGTAAGGACACCTGAATAGAGTTGAAAAAAAGAAAAAAGTACAGTTTTCTAAAACAGCTTAAAATTTTAATTTAAATTTTATTTATTTATTTATTTATTTATGATTTTCACACACACAGAGAGAGAGAGAGAGAGAGAGAGAGAGGCAGAGACACAGGCAGAGGGAGAAGCAGGCTCCATGCACCTGGAGCCCCACGTATGATTCGTTCCTGGGTCCCCAGGATCGTGCCGTGGGCCAAAGGCAGGCGCTAAACTGCTGCACCACCCAGGGATCCCTTAAATTTTTAATTTAAAAGGAAATTAAATATTAACAAATACTCAAATTTCTAGTGACTTTCTCACTACCCGTAACCATACAATATATCCTCAGAAGACAATCTCCTTTTTATTTCCTTTCCAAAACTTCTTCATTGTGAAGTTTATTGGCAACAGGCAATAGGCCATTTGTGGAAAGAGAGATCAACACAGCATCCCTAATCTCACTGTCAGCAGTCTCAAGGAGTTGTGATTCTGTCAGGACTCTTAATCAAGATTTTCAAGCTTTTCTGAAATTTGCTGTATTCAGGAGTCCTTCATCTTCTCAGATTACCCCCTCCATTCCCCTGGGCCTTGGCACTGAGTTAACCTGTTCTGTACACTTTGTTGTTGTGTCAGTTACTTTTTCCTCATACTAAAATTAAACTTCCTAAATCAAGGATAATTTTTAAAAATCCATGAAAGTGCAAAAGGGAAATTGAAATACCACAAATCTCATTACTCTGAGTTGCTATTATACGATTCAGATGTATTCCCAGAATCTTTTTCTATACAAATTGTTATCAGCATTATGGGCAAATGTTATGTGTCTTTTTTCTTTACCATTATATCTTGATCATCTTTCACATCTATAAATACTTTTGCAAATACATTAGTTAAATGACACATGATACTCAATTGTCCATTCTTCATCTGGGTCTTACATATCAATATGTGGACGTTTCCATGTTTTTATAAATGAACAATCTATACATGAGATTGTACTTTTCTTTTGTACTTTGTACTTTTTCCCTCAATTCTATTTTATAATGAGTTTACAAGATGTGAAAATATGTACACTTTTTAGGTGTCTTAGTGACAAGTTCTAATCTCCTGTTTAATTAGGTGTAGCAACTTATAATTCTCTGGCGGCATAAAGATCATTTTCCCCTTAATAGTCTGTAGAAGATGGCATTCTGTCCTTCTCCGACTGACTTACTTCACTCAGCATAATACCCTCCAGTTCCATCCACGTTGAAGCAAATGGTGGTATTTGTCATTTCTAATAGCTGAGTAACATTCCATGTATACATAAACCACATCTTCTTTATCCATTCATCTTTCGTTGGACACCGAGGACAAACATTATATGTTCTCATCATTTGGGGAATATAAATAATAGTGAAAGGGAATATAAGGGAAGGGAGAAGAAATGTGTGGGAAATATCAGAAAGGGAGACAGAACGTAAAGACTGCTAACTCTGGGAAAAACTAGGGGTGGTGGAAGGAGAGGAGGGCGGGGGGTGGGAGTGAATGGGTGACGGGCACTGGGGGTTATTCTGTATGTTAGTAAATTGAACACCAATAAAAAATTTTTAAAAAAAGACAGCAAAAAAAAAAAAAAAGAAGATGGCATTCTGTTGAAATCTTCAGTAATTTGATAGATGGACATGTTTCTTATTGGGTTTTTGTGATGATGAACGTTTGTCCACTCAGCGTTTATGATCAGTCACATGCCTCAGAGAGCTCTTGTTCTGGACATTCTGAAAATTGTTCCTTTTGCTCTGGGGGATTTCTCATCTCTGGGCCTTTGTTCACAAAAATGACTTTGTGCTGAATGCGATGGCCTGGCAACCTTTTTGCGTTTAGGTTCCTAGATCAGTGGGGTGATGGGGTTGGTTGTGATGCGGTGACCCTTGGCTTAGGGATCTTTTCCACAAACAACCTTGAATATCCCTGTCCCTGATCTGCTTGGTACTGACTCCATAGATGATGGGGTTGAGCATGGGAGGTACAGGAGATAGAAATTGGTAAACATGATATGTACCACTTGAGGCACATGGTGTCCAAAGCGGTGAGTGAGGAATGTAAAGAGGGCTGGGATATAAAAAGCCAAGATGATACAGATAAGGGAAGCACATGTGCCAAAAGCCTTGAACCGGGCTTCATCAGAGGGCCCCAGAACAGTTCTCAGAATCATCACATGGGATGTACTGATGACAATTATATCAAAGCCAACCACCGAGAAAGCCGGAAAAGAGCCCATAGGCACGGTTTACTCTAGTGCTGCACACACCAGCTTTAACACAGCCATGTGCTCACAGTATGACTGGACAATGATGTGTTTGGGGCAGAAGGGCATCCTGGAGACCATAATGCAGAAGGGGCTCACCCATAGCAATCCTCTCATCATCACAGCTACTCCCAGTTTACCCACTCAGCTGGGGTCAGGAAAGTAGAGTGGTGGAGTGGGAAACAGATAGCCACATAATTGTCCAAGGCCATAGCCATGAACAACCTGGACTTCACAGAGGAAAAGGCATGGATGAAGAACACCTGGATGAGGCAGGCATGGTATTCAATCTCATGAGCACGAAACCAGAGTATAGCCAGCATTTTAGGTTGCGTGGAAGAGGATAGAGCCAGGTCAGTGATAGCCAGCATGGCTAGAAAAAGGTACATGGGCTCAAGCAGGGTGTGGTCAGTTCAGATTATATGGGATAATGATATTGCCAACTATAGCTACGAAATACATGGCACATAGAGGAAAGGCAATCCAAAATTGGTAATTCTCCAGTCTGGGATTCCAAGTAGGATCAAGAACACAGGATGTGAAGAGCTGTTCCTGAAGCCAGTATCATACGATGGGTAAATTGTTCTCCATTGCAAAGGCAATCTACTCTCTGTCATTGATAATAAGCAAGTAATTATTATTTTTAATATTTGAAAGAATCAATTGAACAGTGAAGCATTGACATTAATGGAATAATTTAATTTCAACTGTTTTAATTAATAATTTTACAACAAAAGTTATGATACTTTTTTCCTCATTTATATTTATGTCATCAAAATAGGATCAGAACACACTAGCTGTGTGATTCTTGTGGAGCAATCAGTATGTTCCTTGAAAGTAGAATCTTCCCACAGAAAACTATTCTGACACTTAAGTCACTAATATTCATTCTTGCTCTTCTATTCTTCAGAACTAAGAGATTTGTTTAACCTTCCCATAGATTCTTTTCATCTCTCTGTTTAAGTCAGTTAGGCATTTTTCAGGGTTGGAAGCCAATTGGAAAACACTTGTCTTAAAGGCTCATAGTAATAATGTATATAGTGATGCCAAGTTTGCTCTGACTCTAGGAGTTACCAGGAGAATTTGGGCTGGAAGATAACTGACGATTGTACACCTCTAATTAAGCCTACTATCCTTAGTGTATGTCCTCCGAGATAGAGGCCAGCAAACTTTGATCTTTTGGTAAAAGAGCACTTGTCACTCCAATGGAAATAAAATCTAAGATGTTAAGCTCTCTTTGGTTTACGCATGTCTGCATTTGGGGATTCAGCATGGCGTACCCACTGTGTGCTCTGCAAATGGATGCTGTATTCTCTCCTGACATGAGTTTTTCTTGACTCTCTGGTGGTGGTAGCTTTGTGGGAATTGTGATGGGCAATATTTCACCCATGTAGCTCATTTTTGCTCTTGAATGTTACCTTAGAGTCGTGTGTAGTGTTTTATTTCCCTTAATAAAATTAGCACCAATGAATAGTGTGCATGTCTTTCTTTTGATTTGTTTTGTGGGGTTTTGTCGTTGTTGTTGTTGTTGTGTTTTTCAGCATTTCTGAACCTCTCTACAGTTATTTTAATTCCTCCAGCCTTAATTACCTGAGAAGAGACAGCAGCATGTTATGACCAGTGGATTCTTAGACATCGAGGGTCTAGGGTACACCCAGCTCTCCTGCATGAAGAGCTGTATAGGGAACATTGATCCCCATGCATGCTGTGTGGGTGCCATGTGCACCGCAAGGGGCCAGGGTCACACGTTGGTCTATGAAGGGATGAGTTGGTGGTTTCCCTCTATGCATATTCTGGAACCCACTTCAATGTTGGATCATGATGACTCCTTTCTGAGGCCTCGGCATGGAGATTTTTCACCCTCAGATGCTTTAGGAAGCAATGTTTGACAACTGGGTCC